>NC_138141.1:2079363-2147889 GCF_964188305.1 Podarcis bocagei | reverse complement strand
GAGGCACATAATGCCAGATGCTTGAAGTCCAGTGTAAAGTTTCCACAGTCTGTGTTGATTTGGGGAGCCATGTCATCAGCTGGTGTTGGTCCACTGTGCTTCATTCAGTCCAGGGTCAACGCAGCCATCTACCAGGAGATTTTGGAGCACAGACAAGCTTTATGGGGATGCTGACTTCATTTTCCAGCAGGACTTTGGCACCTGCCCACACTGCCAAAAGTACCAAAACCTGGTTCAATGCCCATGGGATTACTGTGCTTGATTGGCCAGCAAACTCGCCTGACCTGAACCCCATAGAGAATCTATGGGGCATTGCCAAGAGAAAGATGAGAGACATGAGACCGAGCAATGCAGAAGAGCTGAAGGCTGCTATTGAAGCATCCTGGTCTTCCATAACACCTCAGCAGTGCCACAGGCTGATCGCATCCATGCCACGCCGCATCGAGGCAGTAATTGATGGAAAAGGGGCCCACACCTAGTACTGAGTACATATGCACGCTTCTACTTCTCAGAGGTCCAATATTGCTCTATTTGCAGTCCTTGTTTTGATGATATTTAATATTCTAATTTTCTGAGATTGTTAATTTGGTGTACAATCAATGACAATAAATATCAAATCCATCAAAGCTGAATTGGATTACAGCTTAAAACAACAACAAATAATAAATAAATCAAAGAACAATCTAATCTTTTGTGAATGGAATACAGTTCAGTTTCGAAGTGTTTAAAAACACTTAAAAAGACACTTAACTTGAAGTACTGTATCCAAGCTTTCATGCTGGCAGAGATGGCCAAAATATGAAGCTGCCCCACTCACACCATTGGTCTAACCAGCATATTATTATGGTCTACTCTGGTAGTTCTTCACAATCTCACAGGTGAAATCTTCCTTCTCCAGCACTGTGACCAATGTTGCTTTAACCGGGGATACTGGAGACTGAATTCAGGCTTCTGTGCACGCAAAATTCTCTAAAATTCAGCAATGGCCCATGAAACAAGGTAAAAACACCTTTGGACCCCATTAAGGGTAGTAGAGTGAGAGACAGTAAGATCTCTTGCACAGTTTACACTGAAAGCCACCATTGTGTGTTTATGCAGCTGCTACTCATTTAAACTGGGTTTGCAACAAAGAGCTTTGTGATGAATTATACTCAGGAATCCAGTGATTGTAGCCAGGATTGTACCTAGTGATAATTAGTACTTCCTATAACAAGATTTATTTAAGCATAACCCTCCATGCATTCCAGAACCAGTGCTCCCAACTTATCAAAGCCAACAGAAGCTCTTTTAGGCAATGTGGCAGAGTTTAGTTTCCTATAGATGACAGAACACTGGAGATTTATGACGTCTTCGTAATACTTATTTTATTTACAAATCTACAAGCAGAGTATAAATATAGGCAAATATCAGGCACTGCTCCATGACACCAAACCATCAGATCTCGAAAGAGAGGCTCTGCCCCCCTATGTCTTTAGCCACCTCCGTTATTTCTGCCTGTTTCTTTTTATTATTATTTTTAGTGTAAACCACTCTTTCCATCACTTCCCCCTTAGATCTTCTTTCTATTCTTCTATTTTTTTAAAAAAATAATATTTATTAAAAGTTTAACAATTACAGAAAAAATTAAAAAAGACAAAATTTAACAAGACATACATTACAATACATAAAAAGAAAACCATAAAAAACAATACAACAATATAACAAAAAAGAACAACACTAAAAATCCAATATTCCATATCTTTCACACCTCCCTTTTTGTATTCCAGTTCAGATATTTAATTCAGCAAATCCTTACCCTCTGTCATTTACCTTTACTCAATATCTTAACCTATTATAACCATGTGTTTATAACCATTATCAATCCATATTTACATATTCTTGATAATCTTTTTACCAATACCACTTAGTTTCCATCCGACATCATTTTAACATTCCTTAATTTTACAGTATTTCTGCAAGTAGTCTTTAAATTTCTTCCAGTCTTCATCCACCGACTCTTCTCCCTGGTCACGGATTCTGCCGGTCATTTCTGCCAATTCCATGTAGTCCATCACTTTCATCTGCCATTCTTCCAGTGTGGGTAAATCCTGTGTCTTCCAATACTTTGCAATCAGTATTCTTGCTGCTGTTGTTGCGTACATAAAAAAGGTTCTATCCTTCTTTGGCACCAATTGGCCGACTATGCCCAGGAGGAAGGCCTCTGGTTTCTTCAGAAAGGTATATTTAAATACCTTTTTCATTTCATTATAGATCATCTCCCAGAAAGCCTTAATCTTTGGGCACGTCCACCAAAGGTGAAAGAATGTACCTTCAGTTTCTTTACATTTCCAGCATTTATTATCGGGCAAATGATAGATTTTTGCAAGCTTGACTGGTGTCATGTACCACCTGTATATCATTTTCATAATATTCTCTCTTAAGGCATTACATGCCGTAAATTTCATACCTGTGGTCCACAACTGTTCCCAGTCAGCAAACATAATGTTATGTCCAACATCCTGTGCCCATTTAATCATGGCAGATTTAACCGTTTCATCCTAAGGGTTCCATTTTAACTGCAAGTTATACATTCTTGAAAGTATCTTTGTATTGGGATCTAGCAATTCTGTTTCCAACTTTGATTTTTCCACCTGGAAGCCCTTCTTTCTATTCTTCTAGCTAGAAATCATCAGTTTCCAAATCTTGATGGTTTTCTCCTGCAAAAATACTCATCTGTATCTGCTGTTTATTATATTTAAGTAAGCCTGATCAAAGTTCATGGGTAGGGGCAGTATTGGAGAATAAAATTTGATAAGGCACTATCAGCAGTATATTAGATTTAACTAGGCAGAAAGGGTAAATTATTAACCAAACTATGGAATTTAACTGCATGAGGAATTTTTGTTTTCTAGATACCAGGATCAAGGAAATTAGATAAATAAATTATTGTTCAGGAAAAACCATAAACTTTCTAAGCAAAACACTCCCTGTCTGGTTTTTTTTAGCACTTAGAAACCAGCCTCTTTTAAAGTAACACCTAAAGCACTGGCTTAGCAAATAATCAGATGGAAAGTGTACAGTAATTCCGGGCAGCAAAACCCCTTTGCCAAGAAGTATTTTGAGGCAACATATAGCAAAGGAGCTGCCCAGCAGAACTATCTAGATGAATGAGCAAAACTCACAGCTCAATATTCCATTTTCTATATGACAAAGTCTCTATCAAAACTGGCTTCAGCCAAAAGCCAATCATGGATCCTCTTGAAGTGAGGTATTTTGTATAGAACTGCTACACTGCAACCCTGCAAGCCTCCTTTGCAAGGCTTTGGAAGAAGAAATGGTTGATTATCCCACCTCCATGAACACAAAGTCCAAATGCAACCTTTCAGTTAAAGGTAACACTGTATCTCTTAAAGTCCCCAATGCTTTGTAAGCTTCAACTATGCCAACAGTGTAATAGTGTAAAAGTGTGTTCTACAGTAGACACATTTATCCTTCTGTTCTCTCATTAGCACCTGAAGAATTTCAGAGTCAACATGTTTAGATGGTCACCAAATTTTGCCAAAATGCAACATGAGAAAGTTTATTGAGAACTGCTTCAACAGAAGCATCTTGAGAAAGTTTAAATGAAATTCTTCTAGCCAATATTTCCCCAGGAGTGTTCACATGTCCCTGCTCCCAATGCTGTACTTAACAAATGGGGCTGGGTGGGAGTGGGGTGGGGGACACCCAACTGTTTGGATGTATACATCTAATATGTGTGTGCCCAGCTTAGAATCAGAGCAAGGGACTGCAACCCCCCCCCCCCCGAGAAACAGGAGAGAAGACGACTGCTGCAGCTTGAAACACCAGAGGTCTCCAGCAACCAAGAAAACACAACTCACACTCCTTCCTTTTTCCCTTTTTGGTTTTTTTAACCCAGGAGCATTTATTACAGGTACATTCTGCCACACAGGCCACCTCCGGGGGACGGGGAAGACCCCTGAATGAACGCATATCATAGTCTCATCTCTGTTAAAATAAAGGAACTTAAAATGCCAACAGTTTTTAAAAAAAACACTTGTCAGTCAAATAAAGCTTGAACTATGCCTATCCACGGAGAACATATCATGGCTGGGATAACCAATGTGGCCCTGCTTCATACAGATTTGTTCTCATAAAGGGGGGCATAAACAGATTAGCAGCACTCACCCACCTCCCTGCCATGGCCTCTAGGTCCCCCAGCAGTACAGTGGTACCTCGGGTTACAGCCGCTTCAGGTTACAGACTCTGCTAACCCAGAAATAGTACGTCGGGTTAAGAACTTTGCTTCAGGATGAGAACGGAAATCGGGCTCTGGCGGCATCCTTCAGGTTAAGAACAGTTTCAGGTTAAGTACGGACCTTTGGAACAAATTAAGTACTTAACCCAAGGTACCACTGCATTACCTTATTATCTAAATCCAGTCAGGAGGAGGAGGCACAGAGGGACTCCCCTCCTGCTATAGAACAGGAATGTGAAGAGGCAGAATCCGCACAGACTCTGTGGGCACCAGCAGTGGCCAGGGCAGACCCCCCCCCCCCAGGCGAGGAAGCTTCTTTGGTTTGCAGTGGGGCTAGGAGTGGAGGAGAGGAGAAAAGTGGGTGACCTCAGCACATCAAAGCCCATTCCTTGCAACAGGCCCTTTACTCAGAAACTCCACTCCGCCCAGGGAAGCCTGGGGACAGAGCGTCACCGGCTGGCCTAGCAGAGGAAGCAGCAGCTGCAGGAACTTCCTCCTAATCTCTCAGCTTTGTTAAGGAAATGGCAGAGGCTCAATCCACTGCGCCAGATTTGCCCATTAGCCTGCGGAGACCAGGGCAGAGGGGCTAGAAACAGGTGGAGATCCTGTCACAAAACGACAACATCCAGAGAGAGGGACTAAGGAGAGGTGGGAGAGCAGCAAGCGAAGGTTTGTCTGTACCTCAAGGTGGGGTGAAAGTGGGGCAAGACCTGGCAGGGTGTCTGACATATTAAGTGTGGAACAGTTCCAGACCTCCCTGCCCAGAGCATGAATAAGAGATTACCATCTTCAAAAAGGAGGACCCGCAGCCTGCTCCCCAAAGGAGCAGAGGGCATGGGAGAGGCTGCCAGCTGAGCATCGACAAGCCAATCCTGCTCACCACTGCTAGCAGCCCTTGCACTGTAACCTCCAGCCAAGATGCAGCAAGAGAAGGCGAGATGCTACAGGATCTGGCCCTGGTGGTAGCTGCTTGAGGGTTACAGTTGTTTGTTGGCCTATTTTATGTGTGTGTGTGTGTTTGTGCACGCGCCCCGGCCCCCACCCGGCCCCCTTTGTCTCCAGCTGGGTTCTGCTGGCAGCTAAGCAGCCCTAGCTTCAAGCAGCCTCTGGCTTGTGAAGAAGGCCAACACCAAGAGGCTCCTGCAGAGTTCTTGCCTGGCAGCTCCTTGCCTGCCAGTAGGCTAATAACAGGGGTCCCAGGAAGCCCACCCACAGCACAGGCTGCCAATCCACTGCCAGGTGCTGTGGATCAAACTCAGGGCATCCTCGCACTTCTTCCAGACAGAGCTGTCCTGAATCGGCTTGTGTAGAAGGTTGACCTGGTAGGTGCTTTTCCACATAGTGTCCAACACCAGAAGGAACTTCTCCAGTTCCACTGTGCAGCTAAAATAGAGCACGCAGGAGGGCAGGTACAGCTTGCAGTCCTGGGCAAATTCCAAGATACAGTATTCCTGGCCAGCCTCTGTAGAGACAAAGACCATGCCTGACAACTTAGCAGTGGCCAGCAATTGATACAAGATGAAGTTGCTGAGGACCAGGTAGCAGTCTTCCACTTCTCCTTGCCCAGGTAGTTGGTGCCTGCCTTATAGTTCAGGGCGCCTTGTGATGGGGTGCTCAGCCATCATGTAGCCCAAGTGGACCAGTCCCAAAGTCGTGCCCATGGGGTCTTCCCAGTGGATCAGGCCATAGAAGCAGACTATCACACCCAAGGTCTCTTGCTTAGATTCCTGAGCCACAAACTTGGCCAATGACAACTTCTCCATGGCAGTTTCCGGCAGGGTGCTGGCACAGGGTGGCTCCCAGCAAGCAACCTTTGAACATGGATGACTTGCAGGTACACCAGGAAAAACTTGGTCAGGGTGATGTCAGCCATGTCCATAAGGAATTGCTTCCTGCGGTTGGTGAAGACCAAGTTCCTCATCTGTTGATCCAGGCCCAATGAGATCCAGTCCTCCTCATTATAGGAAACTGCCTCCTCTAGCATGTCCGGCTTTTCAGTGGCTCCTTTGCGGCAGAGGTAGATGTAGCAGTCGGTCAGCAGCACATAGAAAAGCTAGAAGTTCCCCTCATTCTCCAAAACATGGAACATCAGAAGCAAAAAGTAGTTGTTGTCTACCCTGAACTCGGGAGGGGTGGGTTGTCTCGGAAGGGCTTCCCTGGTTGTCTTCTCATGGCGCTGCTTGGAAAGGGGCTGGCCCTGTCTCCCCTTAGCCTACTGAGGGCCTCCACACTCACCGCCTCTACCTCCTCCTCCTGCAAGTCCACTGCTATGCGTGGTCCACCTCTCTCTTCTTCTGCTTATGCTCTTTCCTCCTTCCTCCTCTTTTCCAGCAGCTTGAAGGCCACCAGGAACATGTGGCAGTTGGCCACTCCCTGCAGTGCCATGGTGGTCCCCACCTGCTGCAGGAGCATTTGGACTCTCAATGTAAAAGCAGGAGAAATCCATGGGGGCTGAAACCCCCTCAACTCCAAGGGGGCCTCTCCTGCCCAGACAGTTTGAAAGGCCTAGGAGCTTGAAGGGAGATCTTGGAGCCCATACAGCAGCGCATGGTCAAGGTGCTCATAGAGCTGCTGCAGGACCTTGATATGGTTCCCAATGGCTGGAGTTTCATCCTTGCAAACAACGAAGTAGCTTTGAAACTTCTTGATGGAGAGTGAGGTGTTCTCTAGGATGCGATCCCTGACCTGCCCAGGAGGCTCCATGGCTGGTGCATTCCTCAGGTGGAGACCCCTGCGGCTGCCATTGCCCCAACAGCGAGGATGCTCCCCTGGCATTGTGGCCCCCTCATTCCCCATACCCATTTTCCGAAGGCAAACAGAGTTAACAAGTAGTACCGCAATGAGGAGAATGCACAAGCCAGCCGCTGGAGTTGTGCATTCTTTGCTCCTTCTTAAGGATGTGTGGAAGCCCATTGTAAACTGCTTTGAGGTTTTCTTTTTAAGTCACTCAAGCATTGTATAAATTTTATGAAATAAGCAAATAAAATAAATTGAATAGTCAAGCTGTTTCTCCCAGTTTTGGGGGGAGCGGGGCTAAAAGTTTACAGAAAGAAACACAATTGTTTGCAGACAGCAAAGCATAATAGGCTTGTGCTTACAAGGGGCCAGCTGAAGCTTAGCTCAAGTCACCCCTTCATAATGAAGCTGCTCTGACTCCTGCTTGCCACACCTGGTTGGAAGACAGGGTAGTAAGAAAGTTTTATATGACACATCCACATTCTATCACACATCCACATGAGGCAAAGCAGGCATCTTAAAGTATACTTAGGGAGTTGGGTTAGAACTGTAGCCACACATGCTTCCACTGAAAGCTTGCTTTCTATCGGCTGAAGGCAGGCACAACTTTGCACTATTGCCTAGGCATTTGACAAGGTGCCCCATGATATTCTTGTAAAGAAGCTGGTAAAATGCGGTCTTGACTATGCTACCTCTCAGTGGATTTGTAACTGGCTGACTGACCGAACCCAAAGGGTGCTCATCAATGGTTCCTCTTCATCCTGGAGAAGAGTGACTAGTGGGGTGCCACAGGGTTCTGTCTTGGGCCCGGTCTTATTCAACATCTTTATCAACGACTTGGATGATGGACTCAAGGGCATCCTGATCAAATTTGCAGATGACACCAAACTGGGAGGGGTGGCTAACACCCCAGAGGACAGGATCACACTTCAAAACGACCTTGACAGATTAGAGAACTGGGCCAAAACAAACAAGATGAACTTTAACAGGGAGAAATGTAAAGTATTGCACTTGGGCAAAAAAAATATGAGATGCACAAATACAAGATGGGTGACACCTGGCTTGAGAGCAGTACATGTGAAAAGGATCTAGGAGTCTTGGTTGACCACAAACTTGACATGAGCCAACAGTGTGACGCGGCAGCTAAAAAAGCCAATGCAATTCTGGGCTGCATCAATAGGAGTATAGCATCTAGATCAAGGGAAGTAATAGTGCCACTGTATTCTGCTCTGGTCAGACCACACCTGGAGTACTGTGTCCAGTTCTGGGCACCACAATTCAAGAAGGACACTGACAAACTGGAACGTGTCCAGAGGAGGGCAACCAAAATGGTCAAAGGCCTGGAAACGATGCCTTATGAGGAACGGCTAAGGGAGCTGGGCATGTTCAGCCTGGAGAAGAGGAGGTTAAGGGGTGATATGATAGCCATGTTCAAATATATAAAAGGATGTCACATAGAGGAGGGAGAAAGGTTGTTTTCTGCTGCTCCAGAGAAGCGGACACGGAGCAATGGATCCAAACTACAAGAAAGAAGATTTCACCTAAACATTAGGAAGAACTTCCTGACAGTAAGAGCTGTTCGACAGTGGAATTTGCTGCCAAGGAGTGTGGTGGAGTCTCCTACTTTGGAGGTCTTTAAGCAGAGGCTTGACAACCATATGTCAGGAGTGCTCTGATGGTGTTTCCTGCTTGGCAGGGGGTTGGACTCGATGGCCCTTGTGGTCTCTTCCAACTCTATGATTCTATGATAATTAGGGAGCCTTAGCTTTTGGGTGGATGCCTACATTCTATGCCAACCAGTAACTTACCCAACGTTTCTGGCACTACACTGCCCCCTCCTGTAAAAAAACACTTTATGAATTGTGAAAAGCTAGCTAGCCAATGTAGATTTGTAATTTCTTTATTTGAATATTTAGCCTGCTTCAACCCCAAAGCATATCCCGCCCTCCCCAGCCGAAGCCGGGCTCAGAGTGGCTAACAACAGTAAAATGATAAAACATTCTAAAATAATTTCATTATAAAATTAATTCCAATCAGATTAATGGCAACCATTGGGCTAGAGTTCTGTGAGGATTGCCAAAGGAGGGAGTCAGGCTATGCCCTGGCCAAAGACCTGGTGGAACAGCACTGTCTTGCAGGCCCTGCAGAAAGATCCCGCAGGGCCCTAGTCTCTTGTGACAGTGCGTACCACCAGATCGGAGCCACAGCCGAAAAAGCCCTGGCTCTAGTTGAGGCCAGCCTAACCTCTCTGTGGCCTGGGACCTCCAAGATGTTTTTGTTTGAAGACCGTAAGTTCCTCTGTGGGACATACCAGGAGAGGCGGTCCCGTAGGTACGAGTGTCCTAGGCCGTATAGGGCTATGAAGGTTAAAAGCAGCACCTTAAACCTGATCCTGTACTCCACCGGGAGCCAGTGCAGCTGGTATAGCACTGGGTGAATGTGATCTCGCAGCGAGGACCCCGTAAGGAGTCTTGCCACGGCATTCTGCACCCGCTGGAGTTTCTGGGTCAGTCTCAAGGGCAGCCCCACGTAGAGCGAGTTACAATAATCTAGTCTGGAGGTGACGGTTGCGTGGATCACAGTGGCTAGGTCAGGGCGAGAGAGGTAAGGAGCCAACTGCTTAGCTTGGCGGAGATGAAAAAATGCCGCCTTTGTTATAGCTGCAATCTGCGCCTCCATGGAAAGGGGGATGTCGAAGATTACACCCAAACTCTTAACGGACGGTGCTGGCACTAATTGCGCCCCCACAAGAGATGGGAGTTGTCCCCCCCAAGCCCATATCGTCCCAACCCAGCCAGAGGACCTCTGTCTTCGAAGGATTTAACTTCAACCGGCTCCCACGTAACCATCCAGCCACAGCTTCCAGACATCTGGTCAGTGTGTCTGGGGCCGAGTCAGGATGGCCATCCATCAACAGATAGAGTTGGGTGTCATCGGCATACTGATGGCAGCCCAACCCCAAACTCCGGACAAGCTGGGCGAGGGGGCGCATAAAGATTTTAAAAAGCATCGGGGAGAGAATCGCACCCTGAGGCACTCCACACACCAAGGAGTGGCGCAATGACAATCCCCCCCAAGCGCCACCCTCTGTCCCCAACCAGAGAGAAACGAGCGCAGCCACTGAAGGACTGTGCCCTGGATCCCCACGTCGGCAAGGCAGTGGTCCAGGAGTTCGTGATCGACCATGTTGAAGGCTGCTAACAGGTCTAGAAGAATCAGCAGCCCCGACCCGCCTCGATCTTTGGCAATGCATCTGAAATCCAGTTGAAAATATTCTTCATTTCAGAGATTTAACTATGTTAAACAACTCACAATCTACATAGTTAATACAGAGCAACTTGCAAAAACAGGCATTTAGTGGTATGGAGACTACATAAAGTTAGTTCAGCCAGATAAATATAGAAAGTTTTGTTTTTATTCCAGCCTAACAAAGGAATTTTTACCTTTAACAAAAAGAGAGAAAAGACACATTTCCTTTTAAAGAACATGATAGTATTAAGGTTAAAGTATATAACTATAAGAAAAAAACCTTTAAATAATCCAACTGAAAAATCTTTAGATACTTGGGGAATGTCCATGGGTGGTTGTTGTTTTTTAAAAAGTTTTCTAGTATTATAACCACCTACTAAAACTAAAGCAAGATATGTATTAACTGAACATACACAATAACACAAAAATGAAAATCCCAGGCAATATTCACAAAGTTAAAATAGTTGCCAGCTATTAGCTATTTTGCTGAAATTAGGTTACCATTTATTACTTGTTACAAACTGCTGAAATTTGAAGAATAGTTGGGTATTCACTTTGAAGTAAACATGCATAGGACTGAGGACGCTAACAGCTACTGCAGAGCTCATGTGTGTGTTAGTGGTCCAAGGGCAGTATGTGCTGTCCAACAGGGTGATTCAGGAAGAGATTTTCTCCTCATCTCTGCCTTGGGGGACTGCCTTCTCCATGCTCCTGGCTGGAGTCAACTGGCTGGACAAACTATAGGAAGAAGAGCTTTTCACTGAGCTCAATTGCTGGTTCATGGTGTAGAATTTGACCTGAGAGAAAGGCCAACTTGTGAGCATACTTGCAAGGAGCTGGCACTCTGATGGTTCCTGGCCAATTCCAGTATATGTGGCAAAGCTTGAAGGTCAGCCTGTTAAAAAAGGTGGGAGGGAGAGAGGATAATTCCCCCCCCAACAGAATATCAACCTTATTCTCTGGAAACTCCCCCCCCCCCCCGTTCTAGAAGGAAGGATTGACCTTTAACAGTGACTGTGCTGATAAAGCCCTAGGAAAATATACCTGCAGGGTGGATAAAAAACAATGATTTAAAATTAAAAAATCAGATATTTTTTTTAGTTTAATCAGATTTTTTTTATTTAAATCAGATTTTTAAAATAAAATGCTAAAGATAGTTTTCTATTTAAGTTACATTATAGTTCAAAGGCTATTCATCAGCAAATAAGGATTTGTTTTAAGTTTTACATGTGTCCTAAAACTCAGTCTAAGTTTTTTTTAGATTGTTTAACCACACTGGTTAACAAACATGGATAAATATGCTATAATATTACTGTTTTAGTTAAATGAATTGTCTAAATTGTTATTAAGAAAATGATTATTTTTCTCCTTCCAATAAAGTACAGCAGAAAAATTGTCCAAATATAAACAGTTAACTTATTAAACCTCACAATAATTTCATAATTATCTGTCGATGTATTTCTAATAGTATAACCAAATCAGTAATTTTTGATATAACTGTAAAAATTTATTATTCCAAGAATGAAGCCTTCATCTGGATTCTGTGCAAACCCCTTGCAAAACTGAGCAGGGTTCAATGACAGTTAAATCCTGCTCTGTTTGGCTAACTGGGTGTAGGATTGCACAGTCAATGTAGGATTTCACCCTGCCTATCAAATGATATCCTGAATGACACCAGCTGATGGTTAGGTGTGGTTTGGGGGAAATGGCCTCACGGGCCAACTTGAACACCCTGACCCACAGATCAGAGATTCCCCACCCTCAGTTTAGCAGAGTAAAGGTTCAGAAGTCAACTCTAATTTCTTAGACATTTGTTTTATAAAATTTACTACATGTATCAGTCATCCTATGATTAGAGTTATCTGAGCAACAAACAATTAAAAGAAATAAAAAGAACAAAACCAATAAAACCAGAAATAGGACAACTATTTGGAGTAGGGATTCGCAATCAGACAAAATCATGTAATAATATAATAAAGGGAGCAATCAAATCATCCCCATGGACCTAGAGCATCTAAAATCACAAAAAAATACAGCAGAAAACCAACCAAAAGAATTTGGCTGGTGCTGAAAGACATTAAAGTTGGCACAAGGTGAGCCCCTGATCTTTCACTTTGGCAAAGCATATCTTCACCAACAGCAAGCTAGTCAAAGCCCAAGCCTCCAGGTGGGTTATCCTTAGAGCCATTATTCGGCACACTCAACTGTTCACCCTAGTCAAAGGACCACCTCACTATCAGAGCAGCAGTATAATACTTGCAATGGCAAGACATGAGAAAACACCCGATTTCTAATGTTTTAAAAAGTAATGATATAAATATTTATATATTACTTTCTGTACATGTGAACTAAAAGCGCGCGCGCACACACACACACACATATCCCTAAGAGGAATTAAGAGATTACATCTAAAACATGAAATGCACTCACCTCTGCAGGTGGTCAGGACTGAGGTTGGCAGTATTTCTTACACAGACATAGTGAGTTGGAATGCCACAACCTTGTCGTGCATAATGAGCCATCAAGTAAAAATCCACCCTAAGAATAATTTTTTAAAAAATGCTATCAATATATATATAATACACACACACACATACACACAATATATATATCAATAAAGATATATTTTTTATTTACAAGCAGCACGCAAGATAGTGAGGGACCAACTCAATTCTTCAATCCCTCAAAAAGAATTTGGGAAACAGAGAGGCTTATTCAATACCATTAGGCCATCTAGATCACAACTGTCTACATTTACTCGCAATACTTCTCCTGGTGTTTACAGGATTTTCTGCAGCCCTACCAAGAAATGCCAGCAGCTGAACCTGGGAGGTTTCACATGCAAACCATGTGCTCTGCTACTGAGCACCAGCCCTTCCCCAACACCTTCTTGAGGGCACTGTCGGTGCTGACTTTAAAAAGCCCCTTGCCAACAAAAGAGAAGATCCTTACCTGTTGATCACATTGCAAGACTGGTTATTTGTCATGTACAGCCCTTAAGGGAGAGGGAAATCACTGACCAGTGGCCACCACTTCCCATGTGCCTGGCCATGTTGTCTGGTTGGCTTGGAGGCATTCAGGTAAACTTGAGAAGCACTATGCTCTTCAGGTAGCTTGGTCAAACCCAAATTATTTTTTCCCCAGAGTAAAATTTGATATCTAGCCACATAGGCATAGTAATTTACAACTTGTTGTCACAGCTGCCGATGAGCAGCTTTTTATTCCCATCAGGTTAAATTTATGGCTCTTTCCTCTATCAAAAAGGGAAAGAGTGCAGAGATGAACACCAGTTTGACCGGCACAGATACCAGGAAGACAGAGGGTGTCATAGTATCTAGTCTGCCAAGGAGACCACCTAAAGATTTTCAACCTAGTGAGAAGTTTCATACACAAATCTTTAAGATGTTCAATGAAGAACTCCAGAAGGGTTATTGCCAAAGACTGGAAACCTCTGGATTAAAGAGTAAAAGTTGATATTGAGGTACATTATGTAACCTGACTACATAGTTCTAGCATGCCACATTTCACCTGATTTATTCTATGGTGGTGGGAAGATGGAATTGGGTTCAGAGGAGGGCAACAAAGACTTTCAAGTGTTGGTTTGGAAAACAAACCCTATGAGGAAAGCTTAAGAGCACTGGAGGGAAGAGAAGACTGAGGGGGGGAAACCAAAGCATCTTTCAAATACTCCAAGGGCTGTCACACAGAAGATGGTAAAGACTTCTCGGATGCCCCAAAGGACAGACTCATTTAATGGACTTAAGTTACAGGAGAGTACATTATGGTTTAACAGTTTGAGGAAACAGACAGATCATTTCAGGAAAGGAACCTACACACAAACATGCTATACACAATGTCAATGAGCAAGAATAAACACATGTTCCTCTTTCCCCTCTTCACAAGTGGCTGGGACAAGAGGCTTGAAAGCTTTGACTTAGTAATGGACTGTTGTGTCATATGGACCAACCAACTCTATTTGACATTAACTGTCTAGTTTCAAACAAGCCAACTTCAAACCAGTTACTGAAGTTAGTCTGTTTGACATGAACCACATTTAAGATTAAACACAGTTCCTGGTCTGCATGATATATGTATAACAAAGGCTAGAAGCAGAAACTTTCAAGATCCTTCCCCACCCACATGGAAGGAGGAAGCATGGAAAACTCAATGTTCATTCCAATTTATTCATGTTGCACTAAACTGTGGCAAATATCTAAATCAATCAACTATAAGCAACAAATTCTTCTTACAAAAAGAGCAGAGTAGCCTGTGAAAATACGGAGAGAAAGGGCTGTGTGACTGCTTTTCACTCACCAATCTCGGCTGGTGATTGTGTGGTCTATCACTGTACCCGGAGACGGAGTGGAGAAGTGATCAGTGGCTGCCAAATACATGTTGGCACTGATTTTCTTCTGTACAACCATCACCACCATTTTAGGCTCATAATTCTCAAAAGCTTCAAAGCATTTCTCTAGCTGGGGGATTTCATAGCTCTCCACCATTTTCAGCTGGCTATCCGATACACCATCTCTGTAAACTACAATCTTTTCAGGGAGATCGTGGTTCACCTTCAAGAGACCAAACATGTAGGTTAAGATGTTGTAATATATGCAGAGAGACCTGGATAACTCAGACAAACATCTCCTCTGGGCACTCTAGATACCTCCAGTATACAGACACAAATGCACTGTCTTTATTTGTAACCCTTTCTGCTCTCATTCAAGATAATTAGTGCCATGGCTGACTGCAAAAAACTCAAAAAGAGTAAGTTGTATGGAGACTGCGGAAAGTTACTCCTGTGACTATACCTCTCCATTAAAAAGAACAGCACTTGTTACTTGAGTTTATAGGGCACTACCAACATTCTAGAGAATATTAGCAATATAAACAGGTCTCTGCCCAAAATTTGCAATCTATATTTCAGCAAGGAGTAGCAAAAGCAAAGCTGCACCTCTATTTTTTGAAGGGCCTAGGCAGGCTACCCTCAGTGGTTCCCCCCCCAACATGCATTCCGCCACTTGCTCCACCCAGCTGTGGCACTCTCAGCCTCACATGTAATCATGCTTGCCCTGAAGCAGTGAGGTGGGGGGTGGGGGTCACACAAGGGGCACCCGGCAACCTTCCCTTTGCTAGTGGGCGTAGCCTAGCAGCAGGGGTACTGCAGTGGGGTGGGGAGCCAGGTGAACACCCTACAGCACTGCAATCAGATAAGACCATATGGGTGTGCGGTGAAGACCGGCTGCTACCCCACCCTCTCCCCCTCATGTACAAGTGGGATTCTACAGAAGCAGCGCTGCAATGGGCCAGGAGCCCACTAAACAAGGGTAGATGGCTTTTCCTACTGGTAAGATACTGCACCTGATACCAGTGTGCAGGACAACCATATTGGTATCTCAGGACCAGCACAAATAAATATTTTTTCTTTTCAGTACAGGAAGTTATTAGGCTGGTCAGGCTTTCCTCAGTAGTTCATCCCTGCCAGAAAAGAACTTGTGTTTTCCTCACCTCATGGAACTTCTGCAGGGCACTCACCAAGCAGACCTTCAGGCTATCTACAATTTCTTGATGAGGCAGCTGGAATACTACTCTAGAGTACCATCTTGTCAAAGTGCTGGTGGTAGAAAGAAAAAAAGGAGTAAATGCTAATGTTTAATTCAAGACACAAAGCCTAATTATGAATAATTAGGCCAAACTCTGGTAATTTCTCAGAATTATCAGTGCCCTAACAATACTCAAGTCCTCTCTCCTTATTTTTTAGTAGTTTAATATTCCTGCAATTATATGATTCAATAGTACAAGAAACAACCTAAATTTACAATCTGAGTAGCACAGCTTGCACATCGCTTTAAGACACAGTTAAGCTGAACTAGGGCTTTAAAAGCATTGCTAATGCACAGGAAGAAAAGTTTAGCTGCTTTGCTCCTCCCCTGCTCTCAAAGCACTATCCAGAAATAAGCATTGGTTTGACTTAGTGCTATCCAACAGGGGCTCATGATTTCTCTCTCTCTAAACCATGAGTGGTTAGCAAAGAACAAACCTTAGTTATAGCTGCAGTGGTGGTGGAGTAAATCAGCTACAATTTTCTTTTTGTCCACTAACATTTTACACATTCACCTTTAAACCATAATTGCTCTTTATGGTGGTTTACAATTATTATTTCATTTCAAATCTCTTTCCATGAGGGATCCTGAAGTGATTTAGAAGATGATCAAAACATAAAAATCAGTTGTATACACAAGGACAGGAACAACTGCATATATAAAAACAATTAAAACACACAAACAATATGCCAGACTATCCCTGCAGGACCTACTCTTCCCCCTGCCTCACCCCGATTTACAGCAACTGGCCTTGACCCCAGGCAGCTGGGTGGGAGGATAAATTCCCAGACAGACACATCAGGCTTACGCCCTGCCGCCAGCAGCAGATGGAACAACTGCAGAGCAGGTAGCAGAGAACAGTTTTAGCACATTTCTGTTTTGCTTTTGCTTCTGGTCCTCCCTGGAAGGAGAGGAGACACCAGACCATCCCTGGAGGACCCAGCTACTGACCTTGATGCCAGACGTCTCGGTGGGGATTTAAAAAATGTTGCTGGCATCCATTTGTCTCAGGAGACAATGGAAGAGTGATGTGAATGATTTCTGGGCTAGGGAATAGGGTGTTGGGTGTTGAGGCTTTATTTTTATCTGCTAGTGGGTGGGAATATTCTTTTGTTTATTGTGTGTGTACTGCTTTTTTACAAAAAACAAAAACACTGTTCTGGGGGTGGTGGATTTGTTTGTTTCCCCAATACATTGCATGAAATATTGATGTGTTATATGGCCCTCCCCCTCTCCGTCTATGGTATAATGTACAGTATACATGTGTTTTCATTGTAAGTTACTTGGAGACCCTTTGGGTGACAAGCAATTAAAAAGTTTCAATACATTAGCAAACAAGCAAATAAACACATACATGTATACAATACATTAATAAAATAAATTCAAATCTACCACAAATTCCAACTGGGGTGTGTATGTGTGTGTGTGTGTGTGTGTGTATTTGGAGTTCCAAAGGCTAGGCGTAATTCTAATATAGAATTACTGTTCTGCCCTATAGCAGAACGGACCTCCTGATAGGATGGTATCTGCTGAATGCCCTTTCTTGAAGAATGGAGTGATCAGCCAAGAGAGACAACCTTTTAGGTATTCTGGTCCCTAGTTTGATAGGGCTCTGTACACTAATAACAGCACCTTGAACATAACAGCAGCTAGTTCAGAGCTAGCAGGGAAGCAGTTGAAGAAGGAGCAAAAAGGGTTTTCTCTTGTGTGCTTGTGTTTCTTTGTGGCTGATTAGCTGTTTTCCCTGTGCAAAGGTCAGAGGGGGCAGGGTTTCTGTTGAGGAAGGTGATTAGCTGTGGGAGGAGCTTATCAGAGCTAGCAGGGCAGCGGCGCGCGCCTAGCGGCGCGCGCAGTTTCATCCATCTTTTAGATTTAGCGGAGCTAGTCTCAAACGTTTGTTGGGGGAGACCTAGGTTTTTTGTGGGGGGAGTTATTTGTCCTGTCTGCACACTTTTTATCATGGAGGACCGCTGTAGCCACCCCCAACGACACATTCTCAAGATGGAGGGGGAGGGAAAAGCTGTTGTCGCCTGCGGTTCCTGCGCAATGTTTGCCATCTTGCCAAAGGTTGCAGGCAGCTTTACCTGCAGCAATTGCATGTTGATTGCCCTCTTAAAAGACAAAGTCCAGCAACTGGAGGAACGTGTAGCTACGCTCCAAAGAATTAGAGAGCTGGAGCTCTTCTTGGAAGCAACAGACCACACTGTCTCCATCAAGGAGGAGACAGGGGACTCCCCTGAGAAGGAGGCTAGTTCACCAACACAGGAGCCGGATATATGGAGAAACGTGACTCAAAGAAGTAGGAGGCCCAGGGTTCGTTCTGATTGTTTAGAATTACACAATCGCTTTGAGGTCCTCTCCCCTAGCATGGAAGACGAAGAGCAGACTCCATTTGAGGATCTCTCCCTCATTTCTGTCGATCAGGTAAATGAAGACGAGCAGCAAAGTCAGTCCTCAGGGAATGTGCAGGCGACCTTGGAACGGACAGCTCACGGAAGAACCCCGACCAAACCTAAGAGGAGGCGTGTACTGGTGATAGGGGATTCCCTACTGAGGGGAACAGAAGCAGTGATCTGTGGGCCTGACAAGATGTCTCGGGAAGTGTGCTGTCTCCCCGGGGCTAAGATCCAAGATGTAACTGAACGACTGCAAGGAATCATAAAACCCACTGACAAATACCCCTTCCTCTTGGTTCATGTGGGAACCAATGACACTGCATGCAATAGCCTCCAGAAGATCAAAAGAGACTACGAGGCTCTTGGCAGGAAATTGAAGCAACTAAATGCACAAATTGTCATCTCATCTGTCCTCCCAGTTGAACGACGTGGCCCAGGGAGAGAGGGAAAAATAGTGGAAGTGAACAGCTGGCTTCGCAGATGGTGTAAACAGGAACGGTTTGGATTCTTAGATCACGGACTGCAGTTTCTTGAAGATGGACTTCTGGCAAGCGATGGGCTGCACCTCACAACAGTTGGGAGAAATGTTTTTGCCAAAAATCTCAGAAACCTCATCAGGAGGGCTTTAAACTGACTAATGTGGGGGAGGGAGACAGTGCTCCTGAAGGTAGGAGCCTATCAATTGATGAAGATGATCATCCAAATGTCATAGACCAAATGGAGCAAACAGCACGCAGACCTAGTGGTGGGAGGAAAAAATCCTTAAATAAGAGACACGGGGGAATGATTAATGGACTTCAATGTCTGTACACTAATGCGCAAAGCATGGGAAATAAACAAGATGAGCTTGAGCTCTTGGTACAGCAAACTAAATATGACATAATAGGCATCACTGAAACCTGGTGGGATAAGTCCCACGATTGGAATGTAATAATGGGGGGATACAATCTATTTCAGAGAAACAGACCAGACAAGAAAGGAGGAGGAGTGGCGTTATATGTCAGGGATGTGTATACCTGTGAAGAGATCCAAGATTTAGAACCTCAAAGCCAAAGTGAGAGCATTTGGGTCAAAATTAAGGGAGAGAAGAATAACAGGGACCTCATTGTGGGAGTTTACTATAGATCCCCAAGCCAAACGGAGGACATAGATGATGCCTTCCTGGAACAGATGGCCAAGCATGCAAAAGGAAGGGAGATAGTAGTAATGGGGGACTTCAATTACCCGGATATTTGTTGGATGTCAAACTCAGCCAAGAGCATAAGGTCAAACAGATTCCTCACTGGCCTTGCAGACAACTTCATTGTCCAGAAAGTGGGAGAAGCAACAAGAGGAACAGCCATTTTAGATCTGGTCCTAACCAATGTTGATGATCTGGTTAGTGGGGTAGAAGTGGAAGGATCATTAGGCGCGAGTGATCATGCTCTTCTGAAGTTTACTATACAGCGGAAAGGAGCAGCCAAGCATACTAGGACTCAATTTCTTGACTTTAAGAAAGCCGACTTCATAAAACTTAGGGAAGTGCTGGGTGAGATCCCATGGACAGTAATACTAAAAGGAAAGGGAGTTCATGATGGCTGGGAGTTTGTTAAGAGGGAGATAGTAAAAGCACAACGTCAGGCAATACCAATGAGATGGAAAAATGGAAGGTGCCTAAAGAAGCCAGGGTGGCTATCTAAAGAACTTTTAACTGAGTTAAGATTAAAAAAGGATGTGTACAAAAAATGGAAAAGGGGGGAAACCACCAAAGAGGAATTCAAACAAATAGCCAGCACGTGTAGACACAAAGTCAGAAAAGCTAAAGCACAGAATGAACTCAGGCTTGCTAGAGAGGTTAAAAGCAACAAAAAAGGCTTTTATGGGTATGTTCGTAGCAAAAGGAAGAACAAAGAAACAGTGGGGTCACTCAGAGGAGAAGATGGTGAAATGCAAACAGGGGACACAGAAAGGGCTGAACTCCTCAATGCCTTCTTTGCCTCAGTCTTCTCCGATAAAGAAAACAATGCCCGACCTGAAGAATTTGGAGCAAATGATTCAGCAAAGGAAACACAGCCCAGAATAACTAAGGAGATAGTACAAGAATACTTGGCTAGTTTAGATGTATTCAAGTCTCCAGGGCCAGATGAACTGCATCCAAGAGTATTAAAAGAACTGGCAGATGTGATCTCAGAACCACTGGCAGTCATCTTTGAGAATTCCTGGAGAACAGGTGAAGTCTCGGCAGACTGGAGGAGGGCAAATGTTGTCCCTATTTTCAAAAAGGGGAAAAGAGAGGACCCAAATAACTACCGCCCAGTCAGTCTGACATCAATACCAGGGAAGATTCTGGAGCAGATCATTAAGAAAACAGTCTGTGAGCACCTAGAAAGGAATGCTGTGATCACCAATAGTCAGCATGGATTTCTGAAAAATAAGTCATGTCAGACTAACCTGATCTCGTTTTTTGACAGAATTACAAGCCTGGTAGATGAAGGGAACTCAGTGGATATAGCCTACCTTGATTTCAGTAAGGCATTTGACAAGGTGCCCCATGATATTCTTGTAAAGAAGCTGGTAAAATGCGGTCTTGACTATGCTACCACTCAGTGGATTTGTAACTGGCTGACTGACCGAACCCAAAGGGTGCTCATCAATGGTTCCTCTTCATCCTGGAGAAGAGTGACTAGTGGGGTGCCACAGGGTTCTGTCTTGGGCCCGGTCTTATTCAACATCTTTATCAATGACTTGGATGATGGACTCAAGGGCATCCTGATCAAATTTGCAGATGACACTAAACTGGGAGGGGTGGCTAACACCCCAGAGGACAGGATCACACTTCAAAACGACCTTGACAGATTAGAAAACTGGGCCAAAACAAACAAGATGAATTTTAACAGGGAGAAATGTAAAGTATTGCACTTGGGCAAAAAAAATGAGAGGCACAAATACAAGATGGGTGACACCTGGCTTGAGAGCAGTACATGTGAAAAGGATCTAGGAGTCTTGGTTGACCACAAACTTGACATGAGCCAACAGTGTGACGCGGCAGCTAAAAAAGCCAATGCAATTCTGGGCCTCATCAATAGGAGTTTAGCATCTAGATCAAGGGAAGTAATAGTGCCACTGTATTCTGCTCTGGTCAGACCTCACCTGGAGTACTGTGTCCAGTTCTGGGCACCACAATTCAAGAAGGACACTGACAAACTGGAACGTGTCCAGAAGAGGGCAACCAAAATGGTCAAAGGCCTGGAAACGATGCCTTATGAGGAACGGTTAAGGGAGCTGGGCATGTTTAGCCTGGAGAAGAGGAGGTTAAGGGGTGATATGATAGCCATGTTCAAATATATAAAAGGATTTCACATAGAGGAGGGAGAAAGGTTGTTTTCTGCTGCTCCAGAGAAGCGGACACGGAGCAATGGATCCAAACTACAAGAAAGAAGATTCCACCTAAACATTAGGAAGAACTTCCTGACAGTAAGAGCTGTTCGACAGTGGAATTTGCTGCCAAGGAGTGTGGTGGAGTCTCCTACTTTGGAGGTCTTTAAGCAGAGGCTTGACAACCATATGTCAGGAGTGCTCTGATGGTGTTTCCTGCTTGGCAGGGGGCTGGACTCGATGGCCCTTGTGGTCTCTTCCAACTCTATGATTCTATGATTCTATGATTCTAGTTGGCAGCCAGTACAGCAGCAGGTTAATATAATGCTGATATTATGCCCAGTGAACAGTAAAAGCTACCACATTTTTCACTAGCTACAACCTCTAGATCATCCTGGTGGGATAAGTCCCACGATTGGAATGTAATAATGGGGGGATACAATCTATTTCAGAGAAACAGACCAGACAAGAAAGGAGGAGGAGTGGCGTTATATGTCAGGGATGTGTATACCTGTGAAGAGATCCAAGATTTAGAACCTCAAAGCCAAAGTGAGAGCATTTGGGTCAAAATTAAGGGAGAGAAGAATAACAGAGACCTCATTGTGGGAGTTTACTATAGATCCCCAAGCCAAACGGAGGACATAGATGATGCCTTCCTGGAACAGATGGCCAAGCATGCAAAAGGAAGGGAGATAGTAGTAATGGGGGACTTCAATTACCCGGATATTTGTTGGATGTCAAACTCAGCCAAGAGCATAAGGTCAAACAGATTCCTCACTGGCCTTGCAGACAACTTCATTGTCCAGAAAGTGGGAGAAGCAACAAGAGGAACAGCCATTTTAGATCTGCTCCTAACCAATGTTGATGAGCTGGTTAGTGGGGTAGAAGTGGAAGGATCATTAGGCGCGAGTGATCATGCTCTTCTGAAGTTTACTATACAGCGGAAAGGAGCAGCCAAGCATACTAGGACTCAATTTCTTGACTTTAAGAAAGCCGACTTCATAAAACTTAGGGAAGTGGTGGGTGAGATCCCATGGACAGTAATACTAAAAGGAAAGGGAGTTCATGATGGCTGGGAGTTTGTTAAGAGGGAGATAGTAAAAGCACAACGTCAGGCAATACCAATGAGACGGAAACATGGAAGGTGCCTAAAGAAGCCAGGGTGGCTACCTAAAGAACTTTTAACTGAGTTAAGATTAAAAAAGGATGTGTACAAAAAATGGAAAAGGGGGGAAACCACCAAAGAGGAATTCAAACAAATAGCCAGCACGTGTAGACACAAAGTCAGAAAAGCTAAAGCACAGAATGAACTCAGGCTGGCTAGAGAGGTTAAAAGCAACAAAAAAGGCTTTTATGGGTATGTTCTTAGCAAAAGGAAGAACAAAGAAACAGTGGGGTCACTCAGAGGAGAAGATGGTGAAATGCAAACAGGGGACACAGAAAGGGCTGAACTCCTCAATGCCTTCTTTGCCTCAGTCTTCTCCGATAAAGAAAACAATGCCCGACCTGAAGAATTTGGAGCAAATGATTCAGCAAAGGAAACACAGCCCAGAATAACTAAGGAGATAGTACAAGAATACTTGGCTAGTTTAGATGTATTCAAGTCTCCAGGGCCAGATGAACTGCATCCAAGAGTATTAAAAGAACTGGCAGATGTGATCTCAGAACCACTGGCAGTCATCTTTGAGAATTCCTGGAGAACAGGCGAAGTCCCGGCAGACTGGAGGAAGGCAAATGTTGTCCCTATTTTCAAAAAGGGGAAAAGAGAGGACCCAAATAACTACCGCCCAGTCAGTCTGACATCAATACCAGGGAAGATTCTGGAGCAGATCATTAAGAAAACAGTCTGTGAGCACCTAGAAAGGAATGCTGTGATCACCAATAGTCAGCATGGATTTCTGAAAAATAAGTCATGTCAGACTAACCTGATCTCGTTTTTTGACAGAATTACAAGCCTGGTAGATGAAGGCAACACAGTGGATGTAGCCTACCTTGATTTCAGCAAGGCATTTGACAAGGTGCCCCATATTCTTGTAAAGAAGCTGGTAAAATGCGGTCTTGACTATGCTACCACTCAGTGGATTTGTAACTGGCTGACTGACCGAACCCAAAGGGTGCTCATCAATGGTTCCTCTTCATCCTGGAGAAGAGTGACTAGTGGGGTGCCACAGGGTTCTGTCTTGGGCCCGGTCTTATTCAACATCTTTATCAACGACTTGGATGATGGACTCAAGGGCATCCTGATCAAATTTGCAGATGACACCAAACTGGGAGGGGTGGCTAACACCCCAGAGGACAGGATCACACTTCAAAACGACCTTGACAGATTAGAGAACTGGGCCAAAACAAACAAGATGAATTTTAACAGGGAGAAATGTAAAGTATTGCACTTGGGCAAAAAAAATGAGAGGCACAAATACAAGATGGGTGACACCTGGCTTGAGAGCAGTACATGTGAAAAGGATCTAGGAGTCTTGGTTGACCACAAACTTGACATGAGCCAACAGTGTGACGCGGCAGCTAAAAAAGCCAATGCAATTCTAGGCCTCATCAATAGGAGTATAGCATCTAGATCAAGGGAAGTAATAGTGCCACTGTATTCTGCTCTGGTCAGACCTCACCTGGAGTACTGTGTCCAGTTCTGGGCACCACAGTTCAAGAAGGACACTGACAAACTGGAACGTGTCCAGAGGAGGGCAACCAAAATGGTCAAAGGTCTGGAAACGATGCCTTATGAGGAACGGCTAAGGGAGCTGGGCATGTTTAGCCTGGAGAAGAGGAGGTTAAGGGGTGATATGATAGCCATGTTCAAATATATAAAAGGATGTCACATAGAGGAGGGAGAAAGGTTGTTTTCTGCTGCTCCAGAGAAGTGGACACGGAGCAATGGATCCAAACTACAAGAAAGAAGATTCCACCTAAACATTAGGAAGAACTTCCTGACAGTAAGAGCTGTTCGACAGTGGAATTTGCTGCCAAGGAGTGTGGTGGAGTCTCCTACTTTGGAGGTCTTTAAGCAGAGGCTTGACAACCATATGTCAGGAGGGCTCTGATGGTGTTTCCTGCTTGGCAGGGGGTTGGACTCGATGGCCCTTGTGGTCTCTTCCAACTCTATGATTCTATGATTCTATGATCCCGAAGGGCAGCCCCAGAAAGCTCATTGCAAAAATCCAAACTTAGAATTTAAAATGACATGTAAAAGAGAAGACTGATTTGTTTTCCCAATTCCTGTTAGACCTGTATGAATCAATTCCCATGAGTAGACTATAAGAAGTTGTGCTTTAAAAATAATAATTAAAAAGGTCATACAAAATTCTGCAAAATAAATGTTACCAAACGGGATCTGATGACCAGATACGTAGTCCATATACAACTACAGATCACTGTCAAACAAAACCAAGATAAATAAACCATAGGTATGTGAATGCGAGGAAGGCAGTGACGGGTACTATTCATAGCATAGACATAATGGTTATGTCTATGCTATGAACTATCTTGGAATATACAGCTATCCAATATTAAATTGCAAGCCTTTAAATCAGCAAAAGCTATTTTGAAATTCGCTGCTTGTAAAGGTGGAAATCTGGTTAACCCAGCTCTATCTATAAAGCAAAATCAATGGCCCAGCTTTTATATGGTGCAGAGGTTTGGGGTACCTCAAATGTCTCTGGTTTGGAATCCCCACAGAATTATTTTTTAAGAATCCTTTTAGGTTTACCCAAAGACATGTAATCTGCCATGGTTAGGTTGGAAACTTGTATGTTGAGCACAGAGAGCCAAATAGATAAAAGAATCCTCTGCTACTGGTTTAGAATTCAACAGATGGACAACACTAAGCTACCAAAAAAATGCCTGATTGAGCTCTCGAATGGATTACCCCTTAAAAACTGGGCACATCACGCTGCCCAACTGATGGGCAAATATGACCTCTCAGTGACCGAGATCAAGTAACTTTCCTTATATTCCCAGAAAAATATTTTCAAATGAACCATAAGGGCAGTGGCAACTAAAAATGACCTAAACTCTATGTACACATCCACATGCACCCCATTATATTTTAAACTTAGAGAGGTCCACGAACATACACCTTATTTCAATGAACTGACTTTTGTACAACTTGGGAAAGCTTTTACAGAGTTACGATTAAATACAATAAACTCTGCTTATAGAGATGGGAGACACAGAGGCATACCGACAAACGAATGTGTTTGCATTAGGGGATGCCCTGAATTAGAGGACCTTATGCATTATATCTCGCGCTGCCCCTTATATAATGAAGCAAGAGAACAATTTTTAGCACCTATAATGACAAGGTCCCCTGGCCAGAACGCCTCTGACATGATTTTATATCTCCTCACAAACACAGATAAGTATGTGACCTGGCGTATAGCACTCTTAGCAACTGCCACTAGGAAAACTAGAGCAAATTATATAGCCAAGATAGCCACCAACTGTAAAGGAGATGAATTTATTTGACCCTATCTACATCAAGCTATATTCTATCTTTATCACCAAACTCTGAATATAATTGCACATTGTATTAATTAACATTATTTTTAAATATATTAGTGGCCATGTGGTGATTTTAGCATATAAATTTTATTGTTTAATGTCTTAACCTGTATATTAAGGTACTTTTATAGCTCTGTTTGGAGTAGGTAATGTCTGGATAATATAAATATTTTAAGTTTTTTGTATTAATTCAGCATATTTTCTTTTAATTGTTGAATGATCCTATGTACATTGTGGCAGCCTTTGGCTATTTGCAATAAAACTGACTGACTAATGGTTAAACAAGACAGGGTTACAAAGCATGAATCCTATTACACCAAGAAAAACTAATTAAAGTATTCAAATGCCCTGAGTTACTGTATCAGCCATCAGTTGTACACTCATTGTCCAAGCTGCCCTCCTGTACTCCGATATAGGCAGGCAATAATTGTCATTTATTATCTTTATTATCTTGTAATACCTACCCCAAAGGAAATGCATCACAAAGAGACACCCGCCTCAGAAGTTTAAACATAATGAAAAATGAACAACACACAGTCATCTAAAGCAATACTGACAAAATACTAACTGCAACTAGTAAAGGTAAAGGGACCCCTGACCGTTAGGTCCAGTCACGGACGACTGGGGCTGCGGCGCTCATCTCGCTTTACTGGCTGAGGGAGCCGGTGTACAGCTTCCAGGTCATGTGGCCAGCATGACTAAGCCACTTTTGGTGAACCAGAGCAGTGCACGGAAACACCGTTTACCTTCCCGCCGGAGCGGTACCTTTTTATCTACTTGCACTTTGACGTGCTTTCAAACTGCTAGGTGGGCAGGAGCAGGGACCGAGCAACGGGAGCTCATCCCATCGCGGGGATTTGAACCGCCGACCTTCTAATTGGCAAGTCCTAGGCTCTGTGGTTTAACCCACAGCGCCACCTGCAACTACTATCAGCAGTCAAATGCAAATTCACACCCAAAGCTTTCCCGAATAAACATGTTCACACTGTTCATAAGCACAGTGAATTAGAAACAAATCAGCAATCAATGCAGTTGGAACAAACCACTGTCAGATGTCAGGCATGCAGTTAAAAAGCAGTGATGTCATAGGTAGGTTTACCATATTTTGAAGAGCCAATAAGAGGACACCTTTTTGGACTTCTACTTTTAATGACGGATCGCTATGACGACTTTCATTTTAAATATCCCTACTATATGTAGGCTATAGAAGCTATTATATATTGCTAGTAGCAATGTTCTTAACTTTCCACAACCAAATAATCATACGACATTTTGCTTTCTTACTTGCCACATGAAAGTATTGGGACTCATGTTCCCATCTTTGGGAACATCAGTGTGCACATCTCAATTTATTAAACTGTTGAACATGTACATATGGACTCTCGTGAAGGGCAGGGAGATGTTAACTCTTGCCTTCTCAGACTCCTTCTCCAAGATCCCGTAGCTGAGCCAGTGAGTCAGCCACAAGAGAATGGATTTATACAGTATGTAGCTAGTTTAAGATGCTGCTCTGTTTTGTGATTCTCTGTTGAAGACTAGCTTAGATCTCAGTCTAATGCACTAGGATTTTTTTCTGGGGTTACTGTAAACAAACAAACAACAACAAGCAAACCCCCCCCCCCGACATTTTGCCCAATTTAAAAAATCTGCCCAGATGGAAATTTTAATCAGGGAAAAGAGTGCATGTCCGGGAAATAGAGGACATCTGGAAACCCTATCACAAAGATTATTAAAATACAAGCAACCTGTGAAGCTGAATCTTTGAATCCCATGAAGGCCTAAGAGCCTACTAGATCAGGTCAAAGGTCCGTTTAATCCAGAACTCTCTTCTCATGGTGGGCAACCAGAGGCCTATGGGAAGCCCGCAAGCAGAACCTAAGCACAACAGAACAGTCCCTATCTGCAATTCCCAGCAATTGGTATTCGGAGGCATAAAAGCTGTTCCTTTTAAAAAGAAAAGAAAAAAGCAGCAGCTACAGGAGGGGAGACATGCAACCTGGATCCAGACTGCAGCATGGGATGAGGGAGACGAGAGATTAGCCCTTTTCCTGTTGAAAACTGCATCACAAAGCCGGAAGACAATTTTGAGAATGAAGAGCTAAACAAATCCCTTCTACACTCCAGTATCAATCTACCATATTTCTCACTCTATAAGACACACCCGACCATAAGACGCACCTAGTTTTAGAAGAGAACAAGAAAAAAAAATATTCTCTCCCTCTCTGCTCAGCACCTCTCCATCAAAGCGGGAGGAGAAACGGGGCGCTGCGCAGAGAGGGAAAGCTGCGCAGCGCCTCTCCAGCGAAAGCAACGCGAAGCCTCCAGAGCATAGCGGGAGCGCTCCCACTGCGCTCAGGAGGCTTCGGGCGGCTATCCCTGAAGCCAGGAGAGCAAGAGGGATTGGTGTGTACCGATCCCTCTTGCTCTCCTGGCTTCAGCGAAAGCTGCGCAGCCTGCATTTGCTCCATAAGGTGCACACACATTTCCCCTTGCTTTTTAGGAGGGGGAAAGTGCTTCTTATAGAGCGAAAAATACAGTATATTGGGCTTGCAAAAAAAAAGGGAAGAAAAAAAGAATCTCAGGTATCAGATTCAAAAATGAATTTAGTGCCATGTCCTGAAAGTCCCAAGCGTTCATAGAGCTTGCCTTAAATGCAAGGTGACCATGACAACCTCCAGACTCTTATCTAACTTCAATTCTGCACCCCCAGATCCCCCTCTACCCAGCCCCAACCTTCTTTTAACTCCCACCTACTTTTTGGGCTGGAGTGCCAGAGAGAAGGAAGGGTGGTTCCCTTCTCACCTACCAGAAATGACATCAATAGCCTTTGAGGAAAAGACATTTACCTAGGATTGCCATACGTCCAAAATTTCCTGGAAATAGTTGGCAATCGATGGTCGGAAGCTGTGTCTGGGTGGAAATCGATGACGCATCCCAGAAAATCTGGACATATGGCAACCCGTGTCTGCAGTGTCGTTTTTCACAATTTCCCTTAAAAACAGTTCAAAAACTGTCCAGATTTCCACTTTTTGAAATATGGCAAACCTACATTTACCAGAGGGTACTATGCTTGCCACACTGCATCCAAAACAGGGAGGGAGTGCAGAATGAAATTTCTTTTCCTTTCCAGCCTGCTACCTCTGCCATGGCACTTATACTCTAGTGTGATACAGGCAAGGGGAGTGGAGACCTGAAGAGGGAGACTGGAGCCTTAAGAGCAGTGCTATTTTTCTAGAAAAAGAGGCTGTAACTCACCATGAACACCTCCCTCATTCTCTTAGAATGGCAATGATGCCCACCTGAGTGCTGGCTGAAAAAAAAGTCCTGCATAAGAGGTATGAATTCATCCTGGCTTGGAAATGAGTGAAGCTATTTCCTGATTTCTGAGAAAGTAGTTGTGCTATATCTGAACTTTTCTGAAACACTGGTCAAAGGCTACATGGAACTCAAATCTTCATCCACAGCTGTTAACAATGGCTGCTCGGGACACAACAGTGAGCACAGTTCTGGAACAGACTTTCATTCCCAGACACCAAAAAGTTAAAGGTATTTCCAAACAAACTGTACTTACTGATTGATGCTTGCCACAAAGCCAACCACAGAACGCTTTCCCCTACTGGGGTCATGATACACATCCATGCCAATTGCCATCAACTTTTTCTGGAAAGCAAAAAATTTTTTTTTAAAAAAAATCCTGTTGCAGTGCAGTAGTTAGTGTGTCCATAATTCAAAACTGCAATCAATACAGACAGATTTTTTTAAAAAACAACAACACTGCACTGGAGAAAGCACTGGAATTAAAAGAGACAAAGTTGCAACCTTGTTGCATGATCTGCAAGTCTCACTATGGTATGCTTACCAATTAAGTTTCCCCCAAGTAAAAGTAAGTTTTTATATAACTTACCAGAGGGATGTCCACACCCCAGAGTTCGCCACCTAGCTTACAATTTATCTGCAGCAGAATTTTCTGCGCTATGCTCCTAAATTTGCTAGGATTGGTTGTAATTGTTCGAACATTAATAACCTGATGGAAGAAGAACATATTGAGGACCATTAACACCAAGCAAGACATTAACCAATCACCCTTCATCCACCTGCCATTTGCACGCTAACCAGCCTATTGTGTAGAGTTGGAAAGGCCCATAAGTGTCATCTAGTCCAACTCCCAGCAGTGCAGGAATCTTTTGCCCAAAGACTCTTGAGCTCTTAATCCTTAAGAGTCTCATGTTTCACCAATTGAGCTATCCAAGGAACGACCACCTACAATAAGCTCCTCTCTGTCATCTTACTTACCTTCAGATTATTCTTAGTATGATCTCTAACCCTCCTTCTGTGCTTGGGTGTGTGAGAGATAGAAGGGGAGAAGGGAAATAGGAAGGGAGGAAAGAAGAGGCTTAAAGGTGGCAAGGTTTATTTATTTATTTATTAAATAAATATTTTATTTTATTTATTTATTTTTCAGCCTGCCTGGAAAAGAAGCTTATGGCCGCGGCACCAGAGCAAAGTTCCCGGTCTGTGCCTGCTCTGTGGTTTGCTGTCCCCTGCAGGAGACAGGGGAGAGCTGAGTCAGCAAAGTTGGCTTCATGCAGTTTATCATCAGGGCAGATATTTTGAACTGGTTATCACAATGTGATTTCAAACCGGTTTTCAACAATATACACCAGTCTGAAGATATACAATGTCTGTTCTTTGGACTTTAGGGACAGCGCCATCAGCAATGGCGGAGTTCCTCTGACAGAGAGGAACCCGCTCCATGAAAATCGGGTCTTGCCACCGCGGTGAAGGTGGAGACCCTTTAAAAATCCCAGGCGGAGGAAGCCTGGGAACGTGGGATTCGGCTGACACCAGGAGTGCCTCCCCTACTCGCAGGGAAACCCTTTTTCGGGGATCCAAAGCGACGTGGGGTGAGTGGCGCGGTGTTTTGAATCAACCGCTACTTTTACCGAGTGAAGCCGCACAGCCGTTGCCGGAGAGTGCTGACTTTTTCTGTGGACAATTGGACTCTAAACAAGTACCCGTGAGTAGAACGGAAAATTGGATTAAGTATTAATAAATATTTCAATTTGGCACCGAAACGGGAAGGTTCTAAACAGGAAGTCTGCCTCCCGTTTTTTTTTGTAAATAGATTGAAGCAAAAACTTTGTAAGCTAAAGTCTGGAAAGTCGTATATAAAGTTCTAAATTTCCGGACTTCCGGTCGGCGCCAGCGCTAATGGCGGTCCTCTTTCCGAGCTCCGGAGGAGGACTGCTCTGCGAGTTCGGGTCTGACCTGCTACGGCAAGCGGGGGACCCCTAAAATCACAGGCGCGGAAGCCTGTGAACGAGGAGATTCGGTGGGCACCAGGAGCGCCCCCCCTTTACCGCAGAAAGAGCCTTTTTAAAGGCTCCGGAACGACATCGGGGGAGCGCGGTGCTGAGAATCGCTACCCAGCCCGCAGGGTGAAGCCGCGTTGCTATTAGCGGAGAGCGCCGATTCTTTCCTGTAAATTTCGGACTGAAAAAAACCCGTGAGTAAGACTGAACGTCTATTTGAAACTAAAGTCTGGAAATTTGGCTGAAAACGGGGAGGTGAAAATTAAGGAAGTCTGCCTTCCCCCGACTGCATGAAAGTGAAAGCAACGAAACTTTAAAGCTGCATCCGCAAGAGACATTGCCTTTGAGTAATTAAATCTGACATTTGGACTTTAGATCTCCCCTCTAGCTAGCAGGGCAGAGGGGAGGCAAAAGAGACATTAGTAACTGCATGATCTATTTAAAAGAAAAAATTTTCTGCTGCCTCATTAACCTGAAACGGACTGCTAAATAAGACAATAGGGCACTGAACTGACTTTTTCCTGTGAAGGTTACACTGTGATACAAAGTTTCTGGATTCTTTTGCTACAGTATACCAGAGTAGGCTGAGACAGTATCTACTGGAAAACTGCTGCAATTTATATTTACAAGCCTCCTGATATACTTGTTTTAAACTTCCTTTCTTACTTTTCGTATTTGGACATTTTCTTTGTCTCTGTACCTGGTCATTTTGATTTGCTCCCCCTAGAGGGTAAAGTAAAGGCCGATATAGCTCAAGACAGTGGAATTTTCCATCGGGAAAAGGTTCCCGTGGGAAACGACCTTGGGACATGAGTGGTCCACTAGAAGAGATAGCCACAAGAGCTAAAACTAGACAACAACAACAGCACCAGCACCAGCAACAGCAACAAAAGAAGAGAGGCTCGATTACAGGCGCAACCCCTACAGGACCTACAGGAATAACAGGACAAGAAAAAGTGACAGCTGTCTCCATGGATGCTGTAACACAAGCTTTACTTAAGATAAACCAATCCCTGGAGACTCTAACAAAGCAGAGCTCAGAAAATACACAAAAATTAACAGAGTTATCAGCAAGACTAGATCTGAACACAGAATCTATAAACAAATTGGTCCAGGAAAATTCTGCAACACGTAAAATTGCGGAAGAAGCTAGAGCTATTGCTGGAGAGACTCAAGAGAACTTAGAACCGATTGCCAAAAAGGTGCACGAGCATGATGCAACTCTGGCTTTGTGGGAATTACAGAGAAAAGAGAGAAATTTGAAATTGAGATTAATTCCAGAGAACGAAGGTGACAATCTCGTGGAGTATTTAACACAAGAGTTTGCTGACTGCTGGGAAGACTTGGAGGAAGACGAATTTAAAATCACAACAGCGTTTAGACTGGGCAAAAAACAGAACAGAAAGACTCCGAGGGATTGTTTGATTACCCTTAGATCCAAGGAAGAAAGAGACAAAATATTAAGACTACATTTTGAAAAGGCCTTGCAAATTGGAAATTCAGCCGTACAGATTTTTAAAGACATCCCAAAATATATCTTGGATCTGAGAACCTTCTATAAGGATCTGGTTGTTCTGTTAAAGAAGAATACCATCCTCTTTAGGTGGGAATTTCCACAGGGATTGTCTTTTGATTACAAGGGGAAGAAGGTGAAAATAAAGACTATACAAGATAAAGAGAAATTTTTGGAAAGAAACCGAGAGGACCTACAGAAGGGAACTGTGGACCCAATTGCAGAACAGAGGAGAGCAATAGACATTTTGAATCTTTCGTTTGGACACATTCCACCACCATCAGAGGAAGAGCAACAACTTGGAGCTGTTGGAGGAGTGTCAGAAAAATAACAAGATGGCCCTGCAATTCCTTAGCTGGAATTGTAATGGGCTCAATATGCCTTTGAGGAGACGACAAGTTTTTCATATTCTGAACAGAGAACAACTGGATTTGATATGTCTACAAGAAACCCATATAACCAGAGCTCATAGGAGATTACTTATAAACAAAAGATTAGGACAAGAATTTATCTCATCAGACAAAGTCAAAAAAAGAGGAGTTGTGATCTATGTAAAAGAGAAATGGGCCCCAAAAATGATGTTTAAAGATGAACAAGGAAGATATTTGGCAGTTGAGATACAAGTACAAGGAGAAAAATTTTTGATAGTTGGAATTTATGCACCAAATGAAGGTAAAGCTGAATTCTTCAAGAAACTTCATGAAACTTTGACGGACTATCTGGATTATAATATGATAATTATGGGAGACATGAACGGAGTGGTCTCCACTAACATGGACAAGGCACAAAGACTGACAGTTACCAAGGAAGGGAGACTTCCTAAGACTTTCTTTGAAATGACGGAAAATATGGACTTAATAGACATATGGAGAACAAGGAACCCTCTTGAGAGAGAGGGAACCTTTTTCTCCCAAGCAATGACGACCTGGACCAGAATTGACCAAATTTGGATTACTAGTGGGATGGCTCCAAAGATTAAGAAGGTAGAAATCTGCCCAAAAACTTGCTCCGACCATAATGCTGTGAAGATGGAAATGAAACTTACAACAACTGGTCAATTCAGATGGAGAATGAATGACACCCTCTTTCGAGACAAGGAGATCCTTATGAAGGCCCAAAAAACTCTAAAGGACTATTTTGAAATAAATTTAAGGGCCGATGTGGAAAAAAGAGTGATCTGGGACGCAAGCAAAGCTGTGATGCGAGGCTTTTTGATTCAACAAAACTCAATAAAGAGGAAGAAACAGAATGAGAAAAAGGAAAAGATTTTGGAAAAGATAAAGGAAGGAGAGAAAAAATTAAGAGTAAAACCAAAGTCCCAGGAGATTTTAAGAGAGATTAAGTTATATCAAGCACAATATATGGAATTGATGAACCAAGAGATTGAATGGAAGATAAGGCAAATGAAACAAAAGACATTTGAATCGGCAGATAAATGTGGCAAACTTCTGGCATGGCAATTGAAGAAAAGGCAGAAACTAAATACAGTTACAAGCCTAGAAGTGGATGGAAAGAATATATCTAAACCTAATGAAATTAGAAATTGCTTTTTGAGTTATTTTAAAAAACTTTATACTCAAGGACCGCAAAATGAGGAAGATATAGATAAATTCCTTGACAAATATGGATTACAAAAAATCTCTCATCAAAGTAAGACGGATCTGAATCAGAGAATAACAGAACAAGAGATAGAGGCTGCCATTCAGAATATGCAACTGGGCAAATCTCCAGGACCAGATGGACTGACTTCCAGATACTACAAATCTTTGAAGGAGTGGTTGATTCAACCATTAAAAGAAGTCTGTAATGAGATTCTAGAGGGGAAAAAGGCACCTGAATCGCGGAAAGAAGCGTATATTTCACTCATACCAAAGACAGAGACTGAAAAGACTCAATTGAAGAACTACCGCCCAATATCATTACTTAATGTGGATTACAAAATCTTTGCAGACATTTTGGCAAAAAGATTGAAAAGAGTTTTGATGGAGAAGATTCATAAGGACCAAGCAGGCTTTCTCCCTAGAAGGCACTTATCAGACAATGTGAGGAATATAATAGACATTTTAGAACTACTAGAGATGAATATAAACACTAAAGCTGTTCTGATTTTTGTGGACGCGGAGAAAGCCTTTGACAATATCTCTTGGAGTTTTATGAAAAATAATCTTCATGGGATGGGGGTAGGCCAAGGATTTGAGAATGGTTTGGGTGCGATATACTCTGAACAAAAAGCCAAGTTAATTGTAAATAATGTGGTAACTGAGGAACTTAAGATAGAAAAAGGAACACGACAGGGATGCCCAATTTCCCCACTGCTTTTTATTTCGGTTCTGGAGGTGTTGCTGAATATGATTAGAAATGACCAGCAGGTTAAAGGTGTACAGGTCGGAGATAAACACTATAAGCTAAGGGCATTTGCAGATGACTTAGTATTGACCCTACAAGAGCCTGACACTAGTACGAAAAGGGTGTTGGAGATAATCCAACAATTTGGATTCAAACTGAACAAACAAAAAACTAAAGTCTTAGAAAAAAATTTAACAGCCACGGAGAAGGAGAAATTTCAAGAAGAGACAGGACTGACACTGGTTAAGAAGGTGAAATACCTAGGGGTTTATTTGACATCAAAAAATTTGAATTTGTATAAGGACAACTATGAAAAATGCTGGTCAGAAATTAAAAAAAATCTAGAAATATGGTCAAATTTGAAATTGTCAATGTTAGGCCGAATTGCAGTGATTAAGATGAATGTATTGCCTAGAATGTTATTTTTGTTTCAAACCTTGCAGATTCTTGACAAGATGGAATGTTTTAAGAGGTGGCAGAAAGATATCTCGAAATTTGTCTGGCAGGGCAAAAAGCCCAGAATCAAATTTAAAATATTGACAGATGCTAAAGAAAGAGGGGGTTTTGCCCTGCCGGACTTAAAATTGTACTATGAAGCAGCAGCGTTTTGCTGGCTGAAAGAGTGGATGCTCCTCGAGAACACAGACATTTTGGATTTGGAAGGTTTCAATAATGCATTTGGTTGGCACGCATATCTATGGTATGATAAAATTAAGCTGCGTAGGGCCTTTAAAAATCATATTGTTAGAAAAGCATTGTTTAATGTTTGGATAAGATATAAAGATCTGTTGGAAAACAAAACCCCCAGATGGGTGTCTCCAGTGGAGGCTAAGGCAGTGAAGAAACTCAATATGGAGGTCGGATGGCCGAAGTATTGGGAAATTTTGGAACAGGAGGGAGGTAAATTGAAATTACAAAGTCATGAGAAAATGAAACATAAAGTACAAAATTGGTTTCAATATCATCAAATAATGGAGTTTTTCAAACAGGATAGGAAAATTGGCTTTCAGGTGGAAAAATCAAAATTAGAGACTGAACTGTTAGAGCCCAATACTAAGAACTTATCAAGAATGTATAACTTGCTGCTGAAATGGAATACACAGGACGAAACAGTTAAATCGGCTATGATTAAGTGGGCACAGGACATTGGTCATAACATTATGTTTGCTGACTGGGAATGGTTGTGGAACACCGGTATTAAATTCACGGCATGTAATGCCTTAAAGGAAAACATTATGAAAATGGTTTACAGGTGGTACATGACCCCAGTCAAGCTGGCAAAAATTTATCATTTGCCTGATAATAAGTGTTGGAAATGTAAAGAGACTGAAGGTACCTTTTATCACCTTTGGTGGACATGCCCGAAGATTAAGGCCTTCTGGGAAATGATTTATAATGAAATGAAAAAGGTACTTAAATGTACTTTCCCTAAAAAACCAGAGGCCTTTCTCTTGGGCATTGTCGGCCAATTGGTGTCAAAGAGGGATAGAACTTTCTTTATGTATGCTACAACAGCAGCAAGAATACTTATCGCAAAGTATTGGAAGACACAAGATCTACCCACTCTGGAAGAATGGCAGATGAAGGTGGTGGACTATATGACACTGGCTGAGATGACAGGCAGAATCCGTGATCAGGGAAACGAGACGGCGGAAGAAGAATGGAGAAAATTTAAAAGCTATCTTAAGGACTATTATAAACTTGATGAATGCTAGAATGTTGAGGTTTTCAGGAAAAAAAGGGATACAGTGATATAAGATCAGATTATAGAAAAGATTAAGACGACAGAGGTTGGAAAGGAATATTTAGAAGTTGCTAAAAAATTATGGATATTGGGATGCAGAAAGGGGGGGTATGGGGGAGTCCCGGAAAAGAGGTTTATGAAAAAGTGTTATGAAATTATACGTGTTTGTATGTTGTTGTTTTTTAGGTGTTTGTTTGTCTTTAAAAAATTTTGTAAAACCAATAAAAATTCTATAAAAAAATAAAATAAATAAAGTTCTAAATTTCCTTCATTCATCACCACCAAAACCCCTCTTGGAAGCAGGAGAAAAGAGGGGGATTTTTGACTGTTTAAGCCTGCAGGAGAGAGAGTAAAGAAAGATAAAATTTCCACCGTCTCAAACCTGGGAACGGGGTGTCAGAGACAGAAATTTATGGGGAAAGCTCATCGACTGTGAACGGAACGTCTTTTGACAGATAGTAAAAAAAAAAGAAAAGAGAAATATATTGATTCCAATGCTGCTTCTTGCAATCAAAAGAAACAAAGTATTTGAAAAGTGAAAGTAATTTTTCCTTGTTGGTCCTGCTTTTAAAAGATGGATACAAATAGAAATTGTATCCTCTAGAGGGAGCTTTTTAATTTGTTGCCGGAGCTGATCTGGGGACCTCACAGCTGTATGATTAGGATCGTGAGACCAGACTCTAACCTTGGGGGAAAAAATGTGTTTACAAGAAGTCTTGGTGCTTGCTTTTTGCAAGACAAGTGCCTTGCTGGAGCAGATGCATGAGAAGATGGATTTGATGACTGTTGCAGTTAAAAACTTTGGACAAACGGCGAATACCCATATAGAAACCATTCAGGAACCAGCTCAGGAATCAGTTTTGATAGGGCAAGCGCAAGGGCAGAAGAAAATGGAGGTTGTTGTTGAACCTCAAATAACACAAATGGAGAGATCCGAGGCCTTGCAGGAGTATAAGCCGCTGTTCTTGAAGTTCGAATCTGGAGTGGACCAGGGGGGGTCTGGAGTTGTGAGGGCTCTTAATTTTGGAAAGACTTTGAAACATGCTTTTAAATATTTTTTGGATTACAGTGTTGACTGTGGGGAATGGGACTGTGGGGAATGGGCTGATCTGCTGAGGAGAGATGGAGATACTTTTGGATTGGAGTCCTCCCGAGACCTACCCCCCAATGAGAAAGGAAAGAAAACAAGAAAAAGATCAACAAAAGATGAAGTAAAGGGCAGGTATAAACAAGACCTGCAGAAGGGACATGGAAAAGATTTAAGAGCCTCGGACATAAGAGCACCAGGTTGATGGACTAGATAGACGAGAAAGGACTGACAAAACCCGAGACCAGGAAGAAGAGACGATGGATGAAGATTGGAAGAAAGTTTCAAAATTTATTTAGAAAAGTATTGTAAAATTAATGAGTATTAGAAAAATGTTGGAATGAAATTATTTGGCCTTAGCAGAAATGTCAAAAAGAATTATGAAAGAATATGTTATGGTTAAAAGAATTTGGTATATATAAGTTTCAAGTTTTAGAGTTTTTTAGGTAAGATAAGGTTAAAATAGATTAAGGTAATTTAAATGACAAAATATTGTGAAAGATGGAAAGGATTTGCTGAGATAATTAACAACTAGAATACAAAAAAAGGGAGGTGTGAGGAGGTCGTTGAAATAAGTTAATGAAAATTAAGGATATGGGAATATTAGACTTGTTTTTTAATTGTTTGTTTATTTTTGTTTTTTGATTTAGATGTATTGTGTGTTTTGTTACTTTTTTTGACTTTGGTTTTTATTGATCTGTATTGTTTAATTGTTATGTTTATCTACTTCTTTATCTCTTCTTCTCCTTCTCTTGTCTATTCTTTCTTCTTTCTTTGTAACTTTAAAATTCTCAATAAACATCTTTTTTTAAAAAAAAAAATACAATGTCTGTTCTTGGTGGTTTTCATATGGAATAGCATTTCACAAGATGGGAACCAACATGAAGGTCTTGCTCCTCATCACTGTCCGTGACACCTTGCACAGCTGTGGCAATCTGGAACAAGCCCTCAGATGCTGCACAGAGCATGTGGGGATAAACATAATAATAATATTATAATAATTTATCACTTATACCCCACCCATCTGGCCGGGCCTCCCCAGCTACTCTGGGCAGCTCCCAACAGAACACTAAAAACATGATAAAAGATCAAACATTAAAAACCTCCCTAAACATATGGAAGAAGGCAGTCCTTAACATACTCTAAACCAAAACATTTATATTTCTTCTTTCCTCTGCTCCTTTTAGAGTTGTTGCAGGTTAAGTGGGGAAAATATGAAATAAAACTTGATGGAAAACTACACAGAAGCATCCTATTTTATGTGAATATTGTTGCTTAGCAGTCTCAATGGGCAACGCTTTGTATCCAATCCGGGGCAGTACTGCACAAAAAGTTTCCCGTTTATGAAAAAGCAGTACAGCATGAAGAAAGATAGGAATATTCCTAAAGAAAGGTACTATATGGGAATACAAGAATCTTTCATAGATTGTGCAAACAAAGTCCACAAGGGGCCCTCCAGTTGCCCTCCTTCCAGGCATATGCAGACCCAGGAGTTGGGTGGATTCTGGATGCACATCTGATGTTCATGCAAGCCTTCAGGTAGGCATGGGTGCCCAAAGCATTATCAGCATAAGAATTATGCCGTCAACTATTTGACTTACCTGAGAAGGTATCGGAGATTGTATACAGCACAATTTTTTAATGGCCCCATACAAGTCATCTTTAGTCCCAGTGATAATGCAAACTACCAACTGTAGAGTTTCCTTTAAAAAATGGGAGGGGGAGGGGCTACTGGTTAGACTTACAAAAGAATAATATTACCACATCAAACACTAGAACATTAAATGCTATAATCATGGGGAACTGTATCAGAGCTAGTATGGTGTAGTGGTTAGTATGTTGGACTAGGACCTGGGAGCTCAGGGTTCAAAGCCCCACTTGGCCATGAAGTTCACTGGGTGACCTTGGGCCAGTCCCTGCCTCTCAGCCTAATTTTCTCACAAAGTTGTTGTAGGGGTTAAATGAGGAGAGGTAGAACCATGCACACCACATTGGGCTTTTTAGAGAAAAAAAGTGGGATATAAAAGCAGTAAATAAAATAAATAATGAAAGAGCTAAAATTGTTTACAGGAAATACTCTAGTTGCATAATCATGTTCTAACTGTACAAGCTGTGAAACAGCAGGCTGACTGCTATATTGACCAACGTTTAATGATATTTATGCAGCACAAAATTTCATCAAAGAACATGAGCATTCACAGTTTTCAAGCTGGCTATGACTTTATGGAAAATAAAGGTAAAGATAAAGGGACCCCTGACCAGTTGTGGACGACTCTGGGGTTGCGGCGCTCATCTCGCTTTATTGGCCGAGGGAGCCGGCGTACAGCTTCTGGGTCATGTGGCCAGCATTCTGGCGAACCAGAGCAGCGCACGGAAACGCCCTTTACCTTCCCGCCGGAGCGGTACCTATTTATCTACTTGCACTTTGACGTGCTTTCGAACTGCTAGGCTGGCAGAAGCAGGGACCGAGTAACGGAAGCTCACTCCGTCGCGGGGATTTGAACCGCCGACCTTCTGATCAGCAAGTCCTAGGCTCTGTGGCTTAACCCACTGCCACCCGCATCCCTATGGGCAAATAAAATACCCATAATAGTCTAACCTAGGATTTTGACATCATGTTCACAATTGAGTGTTTACAGTATAAAAAAATGGATTTTCAGGGTGCTCTAAATATTTTTCCCAAACCTACAATGCTTAACTATGCATTAACCCTCTCATCAGCTGCTTCACTTTTACTCAACCAGGACTGTTTCTTTCCAGCCAAATCAGTGTGAAGACATTACTATGCCATGTAGCCAGATGTGATTGTGCAATGAAGTTATAAAAGCCAATTTAAAGCAAAGCAATGAATTATCCCCTCTTTCCGAAGAGATGAAAGTGGTTGCCCAATCCCACAAAAAAACTGATAAGAGTTTGCTTCCCCCATGTTGGGGCTCAGTATCAATTTTACCTGGCAATTTTGGATTAATATAAATACACCCAACATGGTACTACTAGAAAAACAGCCTCTCCATGCAGAGTTCTTCCCAATGTTATGATCACTTTCAGCTTGCCTCATCACAGGCTGCTACCGCTGCTGGTGACAGGCAGGAAACCTCCTAACATTGGGCACTGGAGTGTTTTGCATCACTCCAACAAGAAGGCAGAGAACTTGACATGAAGATTTCATCAGCAGACTGCTGTGTTCATAATATATAATTCTGCCCTTGTTATTAATAATAATCAAATTTGTATACCACCCTATACCTGCAGGTTTGTATACCACACTATACTTGCAGTTTTCAGGTTCACAGGATAAAATCAGAATACAAAACTTCAAAATACATAATCAAAATAAAAACAAAACACCTCAACAACCCCCAATAACATCTGTCTCCTGTAGAATGTTGACTAGACCATGAAACCACACCCTTTCCCATCATATTCAGGCTACTAGAAAACCTGGAATGCTAAAGAAGCTTATTATATAGAAGTTAATTGGATAAATGCCAGGTCAATTTATACTTCGGGTGACAGGATATTATGGAGACATTTGTTGTCTATTACAGAGCAACCCAGCAAACTTCATTATATTTAAGCTGGCAGTTTTAGCCAATTATTGTTTCCCATAAGGCTTCAGTGAAATGTAGAAGACACGAGATGCACAGAACTGCACCTACAACCATTAATACTTCTACTCATTAGATGCCCACTACTATATCTACAATAAAATGCCCTTTGTTGCTATTTCAGCAATACCAACTAGAAAGTTTCAATACTCAAAACTCCGTTATGAAAATACCTCACTATTTAGTAGTGATTTGAGAGCTCTGGCGTAAGTCTCTATTCGGTCATCCTTCAATTCATTCCAAGCAGGTGGAGTTATCTGGATACCAAGTGAGCCAGAGATCTTCTGCATCATGCTGACCAGTTCACGTGCTTGCTCTATTGTCCGCTTCGGATAAAACAGTGCCCAGTAATGAACTGGAATCTAAGAAGAGAACTGAAGTCAGCATACGTAGTGCAGCCTCTTCCAACTCAAAAAGATTGATACAGACTACTCACAAAACCTCTTATGATCTTATCACTACTAGGTTCAACTATTCACTTCTATCACTAAACAGACCCCAAACAATGGTAGGCAGGAATCTTCTTCTCCATCTCATGCCAAGGAAGTCCACCCATATTTCCTGCTCTATAAGTAGAAAGACAGATGGAAAAATTGGTAGATTTCTGCTCGGAGAGAGGGTGGCTGACCCCATTTTGCCACCCAAGGCAAAATGGCAATTGCTGCCTCCTGCCCCCCTCCTACATCCCCACCATTTCCACCGTCATACCATGCCCCTCTCCACACACTTCCACCACTGGAAAACACTGGCTCTCCCCAAACTCGGTGGGAGTCAGGCATTCCACAAAGCGTTGCTGCTTGGCTTCTCCAGCAGGGGTCAGGAAAGCCAAGCAATAATGCCATGTGCCAAAACGCCTCCCTCTCACCATTGAGGGGGACATTCTTCCAGTGGCAGAAACAATGGGAATGACTGCAGGGAGGAATGCGGAGAAGAAAAAATGCCATGGTGCATCTGCAACCGCATAACCGGATGCCTTCATCGGCCCCAGATGCAACAAAACACGTCTATCCCATATCGGTTTCTACAGCCACAGTAGGCGCTGTAACCTTCCAATAGTTTGACTTCATCACCAAAAACGCACTCCTCCATTATCTCCTGAGACAGAAGGATGCCAACCATTTCAGATCTGTCATGTAAAAATAAAGATAGCTGTGTTAACCGTCTCACTAGGGCAGTCATACCTCATGCTACGTTTGCTTCATGTTACATTCTTTCATGTTACGTCCCGCGGCGACCTGGAAGTACTGGAAAGGGTTACTTCCGGGTTTCACTGCTCACACAGAAGCACTAAATCGTGCTTCGTGCATGCACACAAGTGCCAAATTGCACTGAGCACCTGCACAGATATGGCGCTTCAGGTTGTGCTCTTTTCGTGTTGCAAACAGGCCTCCAGAACGGATCCCGTTCGCAACCAGAGGTACCACTGTATGTGGATTCACAGCTCCTTGGGGTGAACATGAGCTAGTCTCTCCTCTGAATGTCAGTTGAAGAGGGCATTTTCAGGCAACTGGTAATCCTTCTAGTTCAGTGGTTTTCAACCAGTGTGCCATGGCACCCTGGGGCACCTTGAATGATGCTCAGGGGTCCCTCTTTCCTTCCCTCCCTCCTCTGATGCCCTCTCACGTCTCTGCATTCCAAAGGCTTGTGCAGCTGTTTCTTGCAGTGGCCCTGGCTACAAGCTCCCCAGGCGAATGGTGCCTCTGGGGCTGGCCAGGGGTACTGGTTGCCAGGAGCTGAGGTGGCCTTGATGTAAAGAAGCAAGTGGATGAGGGAGCCAAGCCAGCTAGTCCACCAACCCTTGTTGTTGGGAACGGACGGACAAGTGGGGAGGCTGGGCAGGCAGGCACCGTGCTAGCCTTTCTTGTGCTTGCTGAGTGCAATGCCTTCCTGGGAGCTGAGTATCTGGCACTGACAGGAAGCCTTTCCGCCATGCAAGCCCAGAGATACCTGCTGCTGCCACTGCTTCCTACCAAAGTGAGTACTTCCAAGGCCTCACATTCACCTTTGGCAGTCTCCATTAGGCCACTAATGCTGGGGCATCTTCTTCCCAGGCCCCTGTGGGGCAGTATGAGGTGGCACCTCTATTGGGGGTGGGGGGAGGGGCCTCACAGACCAGGGGCAGCTGCAGCAGCTGCCCAGAGGATTCCCAAGGAGAGGGGGGAGGGAAGAGGAGGCCGAGAGAACACTACACAAGGGAGGGTGTTCAAAAAGGGGTGAGGGGCTGCCAGCTCTGTAGGCAAGGTGTGGGCTTCTGAGGCTCAGAGCACGTTTCTCCTTAGGGGAGCTGCAGAAAGAATGTAGTTGGTCAAGGGAGCTGTGGACTGAAAAAGGTTGAAAACCTCTGTTCTAGTTCATTAACCCAAAATCATCTCTGGTCCAGAGGAAGGTGTTCTTTCAAATATTCTAGAAGGCAATCTGGGAAACAGAGAAGAATGTGGGATCTACTATATCAGTGTGGAATTTTGTCAGTGTCTGAGATCAAACTTACTGCAGAGATGCAGGCCTCTCTGACTACTTCTTTGGACCAGTTTAGGTCTTCTGATGTATTGAAGGAGGTATTCTTCAGGTTGATTCTTTCCATGGGGAGAATACGTCCTTTTGTCTAGTACAGAAGATTCCATAAGAGGGAAGCAGGACCAGGGAAACAAATAGGTTGAAGGATAGCATATTTCTGCTTAGGTTAGTCACACAAAAGCTTGAATCTCTTCAACAATGAACAACAACCCCAAAATATTAGATTCCCCATACACTTAAACAGCTACGTTTAAGTGTGTACGCACACACTGAAGAAGTGTGCATGCACACGAAAGCTCATACCAATAACAAACTTAGTTGGTCTCTAAGGTGCTACTGGAAGGAATTTTTTAATTTTGCTTCAGGTAATGGTCAGCCATTTGTCTAGGTAGAAAATGATGCCCAGGGTAGCTTCTCCCCTAAATTGTGTCATGGTGGTGATGCAAGTGCAGAGACAGATCACTAGCCAGAGATTTTTATGAGCTGCCTACGATGCCTTCCACCAGGATTGGTGGCCTGTGAGCAAAATGGCTACTGAAACTAGGGGCCTTCTAATTACCACCACTCTTGACGGCTTCCAGAAGCATAGGGTTCACTCCATAGTGAACAACGCAGCATTTGTAAACTTTTTTGCAGAATATTTTAAGCTGTAACTATTATTTGAACTCTAATTATCATTAAACTATTTGTGTGTTAACTGGCTTGTTCTTCTTTATCATAGAATAGAAAGGGACCCTGAGGATCCTCTAATCCAACCTCCTACAGTGCAGGAACAGGCAGCTGTCCCAGACGGGGATCGAACCTGCAACCTTGGCCTTATCAGCTGCACCAAGCTCTAACCAACCAAGCTATCCAGCTGATAATTAAGAACTATGCCACAACTTAAATGTTTTCTTTTTATTGTGTTTTAAAGATTGCAACCAACAGAGTTTTGCAACCTGAAGAATTTATCTGTAACTAGGATAACTTTCTCTAGAAGTATGAATACACCATCTGCAGCAATATACATAAAGAGAAAATGTTTCATGGGCAAGTAACATGAGGGACAGACTGAAGATCATGGTCAGACCATTATCTGGTTAAGCCTGACTGATAGTGGCAAATCCCCTGTTTAAGAGGTGTGGACCCATTTGGATGGCCTGCCCTCAAAGACTTAAGGAACTTCATGTGTCCCTGAATGCTCCAGGGGATTTCCCAGTGGAGAAAACGGGTGATCCTGTTGAAGCCTTGGTCTCCCTATGCAATGGCAAGATGAAGCAGGTGATTGACACAATTGCTCCCATCTGACCATGTGCTCCCTTGACCCCTACTGGGTCCAGAGGTTGCTTAACACTTCGCTGGGTGAGGTAGTGGTTCCTACTGCACTGAGAGGCTTTCTGGGGTAGGTCATGGCGGGGCAGCCGCAGGGATTCTTGGAGAACAGAGATTATTAAAACCATTCAATCTGAGTTCAAGCCTGGCCATGGAACTGAGTCAGCCGTGGTTGCTCTGATGGATGACCTTTTGAGGAGCGGGACAGGGGGAGTGCAACTTTACTCCTGCTTTTGAACTCTTGTCAGCTTTTGATACCATCAGCCATGATAATTGTCCTGGACTGGCTCTGGGGAATGAAGATTCAGGGCACTGTTTTACAGTGGTTCCAATCCTACCTTCAAAAGTGAGTCCAGGGAGTAGCATTGGGAGAATGGCTACATTATGGGTGCTGCGGGGGACTTGCTTATGCCCAGTGCTATTTAATATCTACATGAAGCCATTGGGAGGGATCATTAGGCGTTTGGAGGTGAGGTGCCACCAGTATGCTGATGATATTCAGCTCCATTTCTCCAAAACATGTGAATCAGGAGAGGCAGTGCAATTCCCCGAGCCACTGCATGGATGCAGTGGTGAAATGGATGAGGAAAAGCAAGCCAAGCTTGAATCCTGGCAAGACGGAAGCACCGTGGGGTGAGTAGCTCAATGTCTACTGGTCAGCTGCCTACCCTGGATGAGACACCACTCCCCCTGAAGGAGCAGATTCACAGTTTGGGGGTGAAGTTTGGGGATCCAGCTCTGTCACTGGAAGCTCAGATAGCCTTTTACCAACTGGTTTGACAGCTATGGCCATTCATGGACTGGGAAAGCTCTGCCAAGGAAGTTCCTGTGTTGGTTACTGCAAGACTGGATTACTGCAATGCGCTCTATGTGGGGCTTCCCTTGGGCTTGATCTGGAGGCTGCAGTTGGTGCAGAATGCTGCAGCACAAATGCTGACAGGAGGGAGGCCTTGTCAGCATCTAACGCCTGTGTTCAGAGATCGGCACTGGTTGCCCATTTGCTACAGGACCAAGTTCAAGGTGCTACTATTAGTATATGAAGCTCTTAACAGCTTAGGACCAGTTTACCTACAAGATCCCTTACCCCACATGTGCCCACTCAGTTGATTTGATTGGGAGAAGAGGCACTACTACAAGTACCATGTAATATCCATTGCGCCTATGTCAGAAGTCGGTCATTTAGTGTGGCAGCACCTCCACTTTGGAACTCCCTGCCTCTTGAGACCAAGCAGGGGCCTTCACTGTATTCTTCTCAGCATTTGCTAAAAACATTCGAATTTAGACAAGCCTACCCAGATACTTAGAAAGTTCAGGTAATTTTAATCCATTGGTATTTTAACTACTATATGTTTTTAAAATATGGCTGTAAATTTGTCTTGATTTTATTTGTTTTATCATTTTGTAAACTATTTTTAGGTTGCTGTTTTTTACACTCAAGCAGTGTATAAATTTTATGAAATAAATAGTAAATAAATGCCAAACTTATTGTTTATTGGAACCTGTAGAAAAAATGTTCTACGCTTTTCTAAACCATATCAAGGCTGAAGTTACTGATAACCTGAAAAGGGTATCCAATTGTTAAATATATTTAACACATAATTATATTTCTTCTAAAAGCAGACCAGTTGCTATGGAGGTCATGTTTGAATCAGAATTCAGAATGACGTCATCAGACAAGACTAACGTAAAGACAGAGGCTCCTCCTTGATTCAAATACCTTATGCACATCATTGTCCAAATGAAGTCCCCATCTTGACAATTCATTGTGGGCAGTCTCATTCTTCTCAATTCTGCTCAGAAGCTGTCTCAAACTTAGGTAGTGCTGTTTAGGGCTCAGGTTGATCTGCTGGCTAAGGTCCTAATAAGAGGGACCAAAGTGGTAGGTGGGGAGGGGAAAAATGAAATTTGTATATCTGCATGTGCTTCACCATGTATTTTAAAGAGATTTAGGCAAATCAACTGCTTGGAAGACGGTGGTTCTTCGCCTTCTGAGCTTTTGCGTTACTTTTTTTCATCAGTACAAGACGTACCTCATGTAAGTAATTTTGAACCATTTAATGAAGCTATATTCAGATTAGAAGTCACAACCCACCTGCACTGAAAGTTCTGATTCAACAAAAAGCTTCAAATAATGCGGGGGGGGGGGGATACCTTGTAGGACAAGTAAACCATACACAGTCTTTTTTCGCATGCCCTTAACTACAAAATTATTTTATTCATGAAGATGAAGATTTATAGCAGATGAGTGCCAGGAACAGAACCTCGGACAGACTGGGACACGATCCTGCAGCAGCAGGAGGACGAAGAAGAAGGTTGTGAAGGAATGTCAAGAGAAGCTATTACACTATCCAGCAAACCAGCAACTTTTATCAGTTAAAAGAAAAAGTGGGCAACCTGTTTTCTGTTGAGAGTTGTATTCTCGTGGGCAATAATCTGTTGGCAGACAAGCTGGTAGTGGGCAGAGCTGGAGCCAATGAGGGGCCAAGCCACAGGAAAAAACTGCTGTGGGTTAACTAAATCAGGAACACAAACTGCCTTGCTTCAATTTTCACCATAATTTTATTAGATTAGAATTCCCAATCCTATGCAGGTCTATAAAGATGTAAGCTCTGTCAAGTCTGGTGGGGTTACTCTCAAGTAAGTGTACAGAGAATTATTATTTTTTTAGTACAAAAACTAATATTGCTCTGTTCTAGAGAACAGATGAATGTAATTCCTTTCTGACTTTAGTGTGCACCACATACGTAGAGCAGGCCTATTAAACTTGTTCTCAGACAGATTGCAGGGGGAAATTCTCTTCCTCCCCAAACCATAAGGTAAGGTAAAGGTAAAGGTACCCCTGCCCGTACAGGCCAGTCTTGACAGACTCTAGGGTTGTGCGCTCATCTCACTCTATAGGCCGGGAGCCAGCGCTGTCTGGAGACACTTCCAGGTCACGTGGCCAGCGTGACAAGCTGCATCTGGCGAGCCAGCGCAGCACACGGAATGCCGTTTACCTTCCCACTGGTAGGCGGTCCCTATTTATCTACTTGCACCCGGGGGTGCTTTCGAACTGCTAGGTTGGCAGGCGCTGGGACCAAATGGGGGGAGCGCACCCCGCCGCGGGGATTCGAACCGCCGACCATGCGATCGGCAAGTCCTAGGCACTGAGGTTTTACCCACAGCGCCACCCGCGTCCCTAGAACCATACAAACAGGAAAAAGCAAACAATCCATACATTCCCCCCCCTTTTTAATGCTACCCTTTCAAATATAGCTTTCTGAGGCTACATAGAAAGATGGGGAGACACTAAAAAAATAAAGAAAAATCAGATTGTAAAGAAGGAACAAAGGAATGAACTGTGATGAAATGAAAGAGGCAGCTTCGGGGGCGGGGCATGTAAAATGAGGTCTGCATGCAGCCTCCAGGCCACCAACATGACCATGTCTGCTTTCTCCACAAAAAGGGCATAGCTGAGCCAAAAGAACAAGTGGTAAAATGCACTCTTGGCCATTGCTGCCAAGAGGACACCCAAAAGCAGTGCTTTATTCAGAACTCCACTCAAGCTGACAAACTGATGTTTAAAGGTGCAACCCCAACTGTAGCAGCCCATACACATCTACTTCCCTTGTAAACTTGCTCCCACATTCAATCAATAATTCTATCTTGTAAATTAAGTTTATTCACCCCACCTAATCCCATTCCATCAGATTCATGGGCTCCATCATCTCGCTAGGATCAGACGAAAGTCAAGTTTTAATATATTATTGTGGAAGTACAAGCAGAATAGAAAATGGAAGAATGGTATAAAGAGGTGTGGGATATAGCCATTAATGATAAATTAACATGTGCTATTAAGGTGAGATGGGGAATATGCAGGAGAAATTATTTTGAGGAAATATGGAAGGTATTGTATAATTTGCACTGTTAAAATGGAAAGGGGTCAAACCATCGCAAGAGGTGTTGAAATTTTAGGAGGCTGGATAGTTACAATGGAATGGTCTCAGCAGTGGGGTGCACATTTTTATTTACATTTTATTTATTTATTATTATTACTTTGTCAAAATAAAAAATAAAATAAAAGGAGCAGAGCTTTCCAAACTGTTTGTTGCAACACGTTAGTGTGTCAGTTGCAGTGTGTAGATGTGTCATTCGAGCGCTCCCCATGTTCGTCCCGGGGCTAGAAAGGGGTTAGTTAAACCTCTGGCTTGCTAGTAAAACTGAATTACTGTGTCGTGAAATAATGCGTGTCTAAAAAGTGTGTCACCAACAAAAAAAGTTTGGAAAGGTCTGACTTAGAGGTTTTATTACAATCAAGTGGTATATAAATTTTGTTAAATAAATAAAAATAATCAAATAATGTATCTGCAGAGAAAATAACCACCACCAATTGGTTAACTTAGCAAAGTGATCTACAATTGTTTTGGCTCTGTTAGCCAAGCCAAAAATTCTGGTCATCAAATGCCCAACCTCCTGCCATCTTCTGGGCTGCATCAATAGGAGTATAGCATCTAGATCAAGGGAAGTAATAGTGCCACTGTATTCTGCTCTGGTCAGACCTCACCTAGAGTACTGTGTCCAGTTCTGGGCACCACAGTTCAAGAAGGACACTGACAAACTGGAACGTGTCCAGAGGAGAGCAACCAAAATGGTCAAAGGCCTGGAAACGATGCCTTATGAGGAACAGCTAAAGGAGCTGGGCGTGTTTAGCCTGGAGAAGAGGAGGTTAAGGGGTGATATGATAGCCATGTTCAAATATATAAAAGGATGTCATATAGAGGAGGGAGAAAGGTTGTTTTCTGCTGCTCCAGAGAAGCGGACACGGAGCAATGGATCCAAACTACAAGAAAGAAGATTCCACCTAAACATTAGGAAGAACTTCCTGACAGTAAGAGCTGTTTGACAGTGGAATTTGCTGCCAAGGAGTGTGGTGGAGTCTCCTACTTTGGAGGTCTTTAAGCAGAGGCTTGACAACCATATGTCAGGAGTGCTCTGATGGTGTTTCCTGCTTGGCAGGGGGTTGGACTCAATGGCCCTTGTGGTCTATTCCAACTCTATGATTCTATGATCTTGCTAGAGTCCAATCTCTATCCATCATCAAATGAAAAAAGTAGGCACACAGAACTCTGGCTTCTGCTAATGCAGAATAGAAGAGCTCTGAACACTATGCTTTGGGACACTGAACAAAATATCAGATTATGCCCTAAAACTTGGTTTCTGGGTAAGCTTTTTGAAGTAAGAAATTGGAGACTTGCAAAAAAATTCAATTCTATTCAATTGCAGCAAATAATCTCAAACCACCTTCATGACTCTGAAGTCTTTCTTCATTTTCTCAGGAATTCCAGTCAGGAAGGTGACCTCTGGCAGCAGGAGGATTTCACCCTTTTGCAGCTGCAGGATAATTAGAGACAATGAATATTAGTACAGCATGCAAAACCCAGTCAGATTGTAAAGTTGTGAAGAGAAGGCTGCTGGTTACAGGATAGGTTTAACATACTGTGTTGCTTTCTGTTGAAATTGATTTCTTTTTAAAAATGTATAATCAGTTTTACCTCTTTTTAATTGTATGATTAAACTGGTGTAACTGCCCTGGGCTTTATGGTGAATGGCAGATTAGGTATCTTATACATACAGAGCTAAATCACTATTTCCCTATTTTAATTCTCAAAGAATTTGATAGCTCCCAAAGCAACAGTTAAATTTAATGGCTCAGGGGAGAATTTGATTTAGGTTACAAATGACAAGCATTATCAGAAATGGTATAGTAACAACCAGGTAATATGTTAGTAAGGGTTGGGTTTACTTCCCTTTGACAACCTGAGCGGAGTCTAAACACCTCTCAAACTATTGAAAGTCCTTCCCTGTATAAGCTAGTTATCACATGACCTACTTCTGAGAACTGCAGATAGAAAACTTTGTTGTCCCATGACATTGGCACTTGAACTGCCATTAGTGCAAGGTCAACAACTCACCTTCCCTGAAGGATTCTTTCTTTCATTGGGTCTGTGAATCAGAAGTGGCTGGTCGACTTCCCTGATGGTTATTCCATAGTTTTTACTGGAAGAGGAATATTATGCAGATTAAAGAGCAATAGGTTCATTTGTAGCTACCAAATGTAAGTTACAAAAATAACAAACTAAAAATAATTGTCATTAAGCCAGAGGAAAGGAACACGAATCATGTAAAATGAAGACAACAGATGTTTGTCGTTTCCTGCTAACACTTCAAGTGTTTAAGCAGCACCTCTTACCTGTAATAGTCTATGAAGGTGATCTCCTGTCCATCAGACATGGTAAAACTGTCCTTTGGTGTCTTGTTCCAGTCAATGTCATCAATACGGTAAGTGTTGTTGTTGTAACGGGTAATTATAATGTTGCCAATTAGCTGTTTTGTACACTCATCTTGGAAGTTCTCTCGACTCTGTAGGTAAATTGCATGCCTTTGGGAAAAGGAACGCACTTTGAGCTGACATATCTGGAGCTGGTGAAGAACTGCAGCTGAAGTATGGTAAACCCGCAACTTACATAAAGGTTATGTTCCGGGGATTGCACCTAAAGCCAAAACTGCATATAGCCAAAATGCATTGGGTTCAGTGGAGTGGGACTGCCAAAGTTATTTTCCCTGGAATCCCACACCCTTTCCATTAAAAATTTGTTTGTGCCACACATGTAAAGCTGAATGTGCACAAGTTGTGAGCCTGCTGTACTGAGCTTGAATCTCACTTCTATCACAAACCTGTGAGGTGGCCTTCAGCAAGCTACTGTACTCTCTCCGAATCCCCCCAGGTGCATTATGAGACCATAACGATGTATTGTAAGGTTTACAACTGGATAACACATGTGAAACTCTCTGAAAACTTGAAACTGCTATAGACAAGTATAATTATTAAATGAAAACTTTATATATTTTACAGACGTGACTGAAACCAGTTCCTTATAGTAGCAAAGCATATTCATACTATGATGGTTCTTACACATTTGTAATAATCAACCTCTCCAAAGAGGTTTGTTGCAGATACATAATCTCACACATACGTTATCTCACAGATAGAATAGGACTGTTTGGTGTGACATCTGAAATGGAATTCTTGATTGGAGGAGAGCCTATTCATGTATGTATATATGCATGTAGGTGAAAAAGCAGCGTAGTAGGTCTAGAATCCAGCTCCTGGCAGCTGCATCCGACATCTCACCTTACACTACTGGTTGGCAGATTACAATCCATAACACTAACATATGTACAGTGGTGCCTCGCAAGACGAAATTAATCCGTTCCGCGAGTCTCTTCGTCTTGCGGTTTTTTCGTCTTGAGAAGCACGGCTATTAGCGGCTTAGAGGCTATTAACGGCTTAGCGGCTTTAAGAAAAAGGAAACAAACTCGCAAGAACTCGCAAGACGTTTCGTCTTGCGAAGCAAGCCCATAGGGAAATTCGTCTTGCGGAACGACTCGAAAAACGGAAAACTCTTTCGTCTTGCGCGTTTTTCGTCTTGCGAGCTACCACTGTATACAAGTGTAATGCATTGAGTTTTTATTATGTTAAGAATTGTTGTCATTGTATGAGGCTTATATTGAATGAGGTTCTTATAAGCATGTTATATATAATTTAGAGCCCCTTTTGGGGCTGACCAGAAGAAGATTCATGAAACAGAGACTGAAATCCGGTTATCTCATTGTCGTAGTTCCATTGGGACCAAACCAGTGCAAGTATACACATTGAGAGTTTCTCTCATGGACTTATTTCAGGAATATTTTGACTGCTTGGCTTTGAGATACTGAGTAGCCCAATTTCATGCAATGCTTCCCAATATTCAAAATGTCATTCAGAGTTCTAACTCACATGAAATCCAGGACAGAATCATTCCGAACAACCTTGTGTACAACATCAGCCAACAGGAATAGTCCCCCGTCTGTTCTCCGGATACTGGCTGCATAGCCAGGCCATATCTGCAATCTTTAGGGAAATAAATTTTACACAAAACAGGACGCTTATTTGTAAAGTTCAGTTTCAGCTATGACATCAGCACTTGTATTAGAAATGCACTAAAAGTATACAAGACCGAGGTAGTAAGCAGAATGTGTTGTCAAAAATCCAATGTCAGCCAGTAACATACATGACATTTTAGACTTAATAGTTACTACTTTTACAGATATTTGCTAGCAATAGTGCAATATTTGGCGTTGCACGCCACCCCAATCTTCTAGCGGTGCGAGATTCCAGTAGTTCCAGGCACTTACCATGTTTTCTTTAGGAAATGAGGCACAGTGAAGACACTGGTATCTTTATGATATATGATTTACTTGTAGATATACAACCTGATCCTGCAACTGAGGGGTTCACAAATGAGTCTTGTTTTTCCCCTAGCTGTAGCCTTGGATTCAAACAGAAATCTAATGTTGCACGCGCTCTCACTCTCTCTAGCTTGCTCTAGGTCACATCACTGCAAGCTCTGCTCTCAATTCTGGCTTTTTCTGTTGAGGGAGAAGGCCTCACCCATTTGTTGTCTCAAACTGAGCCCCTTAATCCCCCATCACCACACCAGGAATTTAGCACGGCTATTTCCCAGAATCAGAATGCTTGAACAGCTTTTAACACTTACTGGATCCAAGGATGATGATGATGATGATGATGATTATTACTATTATCCCCCAGCCACTCTGGGTGGCTTCAAGCACATATAAAAACATAATAAATCATCAAACATTAAAAAAAACCCTTCCTGATACAGGGCTGCCTTGAGATATCTTCTAAAAGTTATGTAGTTGTTTATCTCCTTGACATCTGATGGGAGGGCGTTCCATGGGGGGGGGGGCTGCCAATGAGGCAGTGATTAGAGGGGTCTGACACAAACACACATGCATAATAATAGTCTTGTATCCAATGCAGTGCTAAGTAACTATCCTATCAATGCAAGGATTTATGACTCTACAATGGGACATTTCCCACTCATTTCCACATGCACTTTCCCAAATCTGCTCCTGAGGGTTGAGGAGGACCCCAAAACAGATTTAGGGAGCATAGCAGGGAAGAAAGAGAGGAACATCTCATTAAGTATAAATCCTTGTGCTGATGGGATGGTTACTTAGAGCTGCACTGGATACCCATGTCAATGCCACTGAAAAGAAACAACCTTGGAGGTTTCGACAATATTTTGTTTTTATTATTATTTTTTTATAAAAAAATTTATTGGTTTTACAACATTTTTTAAACAGTACAAACAAATAAAAAGACAAACAAACATGTATAATTTCATGACCTTTTTTCCATAACCCTCCTTTCTCGGACTTCCCCATACCTCCCCTTTCTGCATCCCAATTTACTAAATTATTTCAGCAACTTCTAAACAGTTTTTGTCAAATATGTGTTCTCTTAATCTTTTCTTTGACTTAAACTTATGTCACTGTATCCCTTTTTCTCTCAACACTTCAACATTTTAGCATTCCTCAATTTTATAATAGTTCTTAAGATAGATTTTAAATTTCTTCCAGTCCTCTTCCGCCGTCTCTTTCCTCTGGTCACGGATTCTGCCAGTCATCTCAGCCAATGTCATATAGTCCATCACTTTCATCTGCCACTCTTCCACGGTGGGTAGGTCTTGTGTCTTCCAATACTTTGCGATGAGTATTCTTGCTGCTGTCGTAGCATACATAAAGAAAATTCTATCTTTCTTTGACACCGATTGGCCGACTATGCCCAAGAGAAAGGCTTCTGGTTTTTTTGGGAAAGTACATTTAAGTACCTGTTTCATTTCATTATATATCATTTCCCAGAAAGCCTTAATCTTCGGGCACGTCCACCAAAGGTGAAAGAAGGTACCTTCGGTTTCTTTACACTTCCAACACTTATTGTCGGGCAAATGGTAAATTTTTGCTAGCTTGACTGGGGTCATGTACCACCTGTAAATCATTTTCATAATATTTTCCTTTAAGGCATTACATGCCGTAAATTTTATACCGGTGTTCCACAACCATTCCCAGTCAGCAAACATAATGTTATGACCAATGTCCTGTGCCCATTTAATCATAGCCAATTTAACTGTTTCATCTTGTGTATTCCATTTCAGCAGCAGATTATACATTCTTGACAAATTTTTAGTATTGGGTTCTAACAATTCAGTTTCTAATTTTGATTTCTCCACCTGGAAGCCAATTTTCCTATCTTGTTTATAGACCTCCATTATTTGGTAATAATGGAGCCAATCTCGTACTTTAGGTTTCAGTTTCTCATGGCTCTGTAACTTCAATTTATCTCCATCCTGTTCCAAAATTTCCCAATACTTTGGCCACTCGGCCTCCATATTGAGCTTTTTCAATGCCTTAGCCTCCAAGGGTGACAACCATCTAGGGGTTTTATTTTCCAACAAGTCTTTGTATCTTATCCAAACATTATATAATGCTTTTCTGACAATATGATTTTTAAAGGCCCTATGCACTTTGATTTTGTCATACCATAGATATGCAGGCCAACCAAACGCATTATTGAAACCTTCTAAATCCAAAATGTCTGTATTCTCGAGGAGCATCCACTCTTTCAGCCAGCAAAACGCTGCTGCTTCATAGTACAATTTTAAGTCCGGCAGGGCAAATCCCCCTCTTTCTTTTGCATCTGTCAATACTTTAAATTTTATTCTGGGCTTTTTGCCCTGCCAGACAAATTTTGAAATGTCTTTCTGCCACCTCTTGAAACAGTCCATCTTGTCCAAAATCTGCAAGGTTTGAAACAAAAACAACATTCTAGGCAATACATTCATCTTAACAACTGCAGTTCGGCCTAACATTGACAATTTCAAATTTGACCATATTTCTAGATCTTTTTTGATTTCTGACCAACATTTTTCATAATTGTCTTTATACAAATTTAAATTTTTAGATGTCAAGTAAACCCCTAGGTATTTCACCTTCTTAACCACTGTCAAACCTGTCTCATCCTGGAATTTCTCCCTCTCCATGACTGTTAAGTTTTTTTCTAATACTTTAGTCTTTTGTTTGTTCAGTTTAAATCCAGCTACCTGGCCAAATTGTTGAATTATCTCCAACACCCTTTTCGTACTAGTGTCTGGCTCTTGTAAGGTCAAGACTAGGTCATCTGCAAAGGCCCTTAGCTTGTAATGTTTGGCTCCGACCTGTACACCTTTAACCTGCTGGTCATCTCTTATCATATTTAGCAACACCTCCAGAACGGAAATAAAAAGCAATGGGGAAATTGGGAACCCCTGTCGTGTCCCTTTTTCTATCTTAAATTCTTCAGTTATCACATTATTTACAATCAACTTAGCTTTTTGTTCAGAATATATCGCACCCATACCATTCTCAAATCCTTGGCCTACCCCCATCCCATGAAGATTATTTTTCATAAAACTCCAAGAGATATTGTCAAAGGCTTTCTCCGCGTCCACAAAAATCAGAACAGCTTTAGTGTTTATATTCATCTCTAGTAGTTCTAAAATGTCTATTATATTCCTCACATTGTCTGATAAGTGCCTTCTAGGGAGAAAGCCTGCTTGGTCCTTATGAATCTTCTCCATCAAAACTCTTTTCAATCTTTTTGCCAAAATGTCTGCAAAAATTTTGTAATCCACATTAAGTAATGATATTGGGCGGTAGTTCTTAAGTTGAGTCTTTTCAGTCTCTGTCTTTGGTATGAGTGTAATATAAGCTTCTTTCCACGATTCTGGCGCCCTTTTCCCCTATAAAATCTCGTTGCAGCAGACTTCCAGGTTAGCGCGAACAGCTAATGGAGGATTCCCTCCGAGCTCCGGAGGGAATCGGCTCCGCTGGAGACGGGTCTTGCCGCGACGGCGACGCGGAGACCCTCAAAAACCGCAGGCGCGGATGCCTGCGGACCTGGTGACTCGGTGGGCACCTTAAACGCCCCCTCTGACCCACGAAGAGCCTTTTTAAAGGCTTCGGAGAGGGTACGGAGAGCGGCGCAGTGCTGGGAGTAGACCGCTACCCCAGTGGAGCGAAGCCGCGTGCCATGGCTGAAGAGCGCTGACTTTTTTCCCGTCTCCAGCGGAGCGCTGGAAAAGAAACAACCCGTGAGTAAAGTGGAATTGGGACTTTAAAATATTTACTTGTGAATTCGGTACGACCGGGGGGGGTGTTAAAGGGAAGTCCGCACCCCCCCTTTTGCAGACGATCTAAAGCAACAATAGAAGAACTAAGCTGGAGAGCCTACCCTTTGCGGGGTGAGTTAAAAAAGACATTAACTTCCAAGATTTGGCGAAAAGAAATTTTGAGCTGGAGTGAAAGAGTGGAATTTTAGAAGTTTTCTTTCTGTTGTGTATAACCCCCCCTCCCGGGCCCGGGAGCGTCCTGTGTTTGAGCATATGGAATAGGAATACGGAGTTTGACAGCTGTCAAAGCTGTCAAACGGACAGTTTAAAGCTGAAAAATTGTTATTTAAGATCCCTCTGGATTAAAATGAGTTACAATTGAACTAAAATCGTTGGAAACAAAGAAACAACAACGAGTCAGAGGTTTGTTGGAGAAAGATACTAAGTAACCAGATTCCCTCTAGGGGGAATTCTGTGACATTACAATGGCTGCGGATGGAAAGTTACTAGCGGAAATTGAAAGAATGTTCTATTTGGTGGGAATCTTACAAGAGCAGAGTCTGACTATGAATAAACAACTCACGACCTTGACCTCTGGAATAAGCAGCTCTGCTGAATGTATTGAGGACTTGAATGAGAAAGAATCTGCAGCTGAATTGGAAATGATATCTCAAGAAGTGGAGGAGACTAAACAAGGAAAAGAGAAAGTAAAGATGGAAAGTACCAACCAGAAGCTTACACTAGTGGAGTATAAGTAAGGAGACTTTTGGATCACATCGATTACAAATCTGCAAAAGATGCAAAAGACGAAGGAGGAGGCCCCTGGAGTATATGGAATACAGGAACTTAAAATAAAGAAGAAATATGATTGGGGGCCCCACTCTGACTCTGAAGATGCATGGCCTGTGGAACTTTTGCAGCAGTTGTTCTTAAATACTCTGGTGGGAAGAGAACCTGGTTTGATGGGGATAGAACTCCTTCGAGATTTGACGACCAGCATAAAGGACTACCAACAAGACCGGCGGAGAGGGACTGAAAGAGACTTGAAAGCCTCGGATGTGAGGAATCCAGGCTAAGAACTGTTATTTTGGACACGTATTGGGGAAGGGACGAAAACTGGGGATGGGAAGGAGGGAAGAATAGAACTTTAAAAACACTTATGACTTTTGGGTTTAGTTAATATGACTTTTATCTAATACAAAATGGGAAATCGATGGAAGGGAATTTGAGTCCAACTTAGGAAAAAACTTATTTTTCATAAAAGATATAATATTAAGATGGTAAAGAGGAGAAATAATAACTTGCTGACAAAATTATGGGAATTGGGATGCATGAAGGGGGGTGGGAGAAGTCAAGGAACAAGGTTAAGAAAGTAGGATTTTCTGAAATTATACATGTTCTTGTCTTTGTCTTTTTTGTGTGTGTCATGTTTTTATAAAAGGTGAAAAACCAATAAAAATTGCTTTAAAAAAAAATCTCGTTGCAGACTTCCTTTAACGGTTGAACCAACCACTCCTTCAAAGCTTTATATCTGGAAGTCAATCCGTCTGGTCCTGGAGATTTGCCCAATTGCATATTCTGAATGGCACCCTCTATCTCTTGTTCTGTTATTCTCTGATTTAGATCCACCTTACTTTGATGAGAGATTTTTTGTAATCCATATTTTTTAAGGAATTCATCTATATCCTCTTCATTCTGTGGTCCTTGTGAATATAACTTTTTAAAATAACTCAGGAAACAATTTCTAATCTCATTAGGTTTGGATATATTCTTTCCATCCACTTCTAGATTCGTAACTGTATTTAGTTTCTGTCTTTTCTTCAATTGCCAAGCTAGAAGCTTACCACATTTGTCTGCCGATTCAAATGTTTTTTGTCTCATTTGCTTAATCTTCCACTCAATCTCCTGGTTCATCAATTCCATATATTGTGTTTGGTATAACTTAATCTCTCTCAAAATCTCCTGGGACTTTGGTTTTGATCTTAATTTTTTCTCTCCTTCTTTTATCTTTTCCAAAATCTTTTCCTTCTTCTCATTCTGCTTTCTCTTTTTTATTGAATTTTGTTGAATCAGAAATCCTCGCATCACAGCTTTGCTTGCGTCCCAGATCACTCTTTTTTCTACGTCGGCCTTTAAATTTATTTCAAAATATGAGGAACGGCTAAGGGAGCTGGGCATGTTTAGCCTGGAGAAGAGGAGGTTAAGGGGTGATATGATAGCCATGTTCAAATATATAAAAGGATGTCACATAGAGGAGGGAGAAAGGTTGTTTTCTGCTGCTCCAGAGAAGCGAACACGGAGCAATGGATCCAAACTACAAGAAAGAAGATTCCACCTAAACATTAGGAAGAACTTCCTGACAGTAAGAGCTGTTCGACAGTGGAATTTGCTGCCAAGGAGTGTGGTGGAGTCTCCTACTTTGGAGGTCTTTAAGCAGAGGCTTGACAACCATATGTCAGGAGTGCTCTGACGGTGTTTCCTGCTTGGCAGGGGGTTGGACTCGATGGCCCTTGTGGTCTCTTCCAACTCTATGATTCTATGATTCTATGATTCTAGTCCTTTAAAGTTTTTTGGGCCTTTCTGTGGATCTCCTCATCTCGAAACAAGGTGTCATTCATCCTCCATCTGAATTGACCAGTTGTTGTAAGTTTCATCTCCATCTTCACGGCGTTATGGTCAGAGCAAGTCTTTGGGCAGATTTCTATTTTCTTAATCTTTGGAGCCATCCCACTAGTAAACCAAATTTGGTCAATTCTGGTCCAGGTCATCATTGCTTGAGAGAAAAAAGTTCCCTCTCTCTCGAGAGGGTTCCTTGTTCTCCAAATGTCTATTAAGTCCATATTTTCAGTCATTTCAAAGAAGGTCTTCGGGAGTCTCCCTTCCTTGGAGATTGTCAATCTTTGTGCCTTGTCCATATTTGTAGAAACCACACCATTCATGTCTCCCATAATTACAACGTTATAGTCCAAAAAGTCCATCAGAGTTTCATGTAGCTTCTTGAAGAATTCCGCCTTTCCTTCATTTGGTGCATAAATTCCAACTATTAATAATTTTTCTCCTTGCACTTGTATTTCAACTGCCAGGTATCTTCCTTGTTCATCTTTAAACATCATTTTGGGGGCCAATTTCTCTTTTACATATATCACCACTCCTCTTTTCTTAACCTTGTCCGATGAGATAAATTCTTGTCCTAATCTTTTATTTATAAGTAATTTTCTATGTGCCCTGGTCACATGGGTTTCTTGTAGACAAATCAAGTCCAATTGTTCTCTTTTCAAAATATGAAAAACTTGGCGTCTTTTCAAAGGCATATTCAGCCCATTACAATTCCAACTAAGGAATTGCAGGGCCATCTTGTTATTTGTCACTTACTCCTCCTACCGCTCCAAGTTGTTGCTCTTCCTCTGATGGTGGTGGTTTAAGTCCAAATGGTAGATTTAGAATGTCCAATGCTCTTTTTTGCTCTAAAATTGGGTCTATCGTTCCCTTCTGCAGATCCTCTTGGTTTCTCTCCAAAAAATTCTCTTTGTCTTGAATTGTTTTTATTTTCACCTTCTTTCCCTTATAGTTAAAGGACAGTCCTTGTGGAAACTCCCACCTGAAGAGTATGTTGTTCTTTTTCAGCAGGTAGACCAGATCTTTGTAGAAGGTTCTCACCTCCAAAATATATTTAGGGATGTCCTTAAAAATCTGTATGTGAGAATTTCCAATTTCCAAGGCCTTTTGATAACGTAGTTTTAATATTTTGTCTCTTTCTTCCTTGGATCTGAAAGTAATCAGGCAATCCCTCGGAGTCTTACTGTTCTGTCTCCTGCCCAGTCTAAATGCTGTTATTATCTTGAATTCTTCTTCCTCCAATTCTTCCTGCCAAAAATCAGAAATCTCTTGTGTAAGGAACTCCACAAGGTTGTCTCCTTCACTTTCGGGAATCAATCTTAATTTCAAATTTCTCTCCTTTCTCTGTAATTCCATCAATGACAAGGCCGCATCATGTTCATAAACTTTTTTAGAAATCGGTTCTAATTTTTCTTGTGTCTCCTCAGCAATCTTTCTGGCATCCTCTGCGATTTTACGTGTTGCAGAGTTTTCTTCAATCAATTTATTTATAGATTCTGTATTAGATGTCACACTTTTCGTGTTCAAATCCAGTCTTGCTGTTAATTCTGTTAATTTTTGTGAGTTTTCTGTACTCTGCTGTGTCAAAGCCTCTAAAGATTGATTTATCTTGAGTAACGCCTGTGTCATTGACTCCATGGAGACAGCCGTCACTTTTTCCTGCCCGGCTGCACCTGTTGGTGTTAAACTTGATATTGAGCCTCTTTTCTTTTGTTGCTGTTGCTGCTGTTTTGTTTTAGCTCTAGTAGTTATGTCATCTGCTGGGCCGCTCATGTCCCAAGGACGTTCTCACAGGAATAATTTCCTGATGGAAAATCCCACTGTCTTAGTCTATTGCTCTGCAACAGTTACTTCTCAACCCTCTAGAGGGAGCAAACCAAAATGTCCAAGTGAAGGAAACAAAGAACAAAGAGCCAAGAAGCCAGGATTCCTCAATGTAAATGCTGCAACACTCCTTCTATGCAATTTCTCTAACCAGACTGTCCAAAAGATTGTTGCAGCAAAGTCCCAAAACTTTGTAACAAATAAAACTTCCACAGTATAACTTTGTAACGAGTTGTAACAAGTTCTAAGTACAGTTCCCGGTTTCTTATTTTGGCAGTCCGTCTCAGGGGATTAAGGCAGCGGAACACTTTCTTTTAAAAAGTCATGCAGGTTGGTAAATTCACTTTTTCTCCCCTCAGCCCCTGCCTGCTAGAGAGGAGCAAATGTCCAATGCCAAGGTTAAGCAGTCATAAACTTATTTTCCTTCAGATGCAGCTTTATATTTCGTTGCTTAGTCTGTCATGCAGTTGGGGGAAGGCAGAATTCCTTATTTTTTGCCTTTCCCGTTTCCGGCCGAATTTTAAATTTTAGTTATAAAGTCCCAAGTAATCTTTCAATCCTACTCACGGGTTTCCAGTCGAATTTCAATTTACAGGAAGGAATCAGCGCTCTCCGTTCATGGCGACGCGGCTTCGCTCCGCGGGCTGGGTTACGACTCTCAGCACCGCGCTCACTCCCGATGCCGTTCCGGAGCCTTTAAAAAGGCTCTTTCGCAGTAAAGGGGGGCGCTTCTGGTGCCCACCGAGTCTCCTTGTTCACAGGCTTCCGCGCCTGTGATTTTAGGGGTCCCCCGCTTGCCGTAGCGGGTCAGACCCGAACTCCGGAGCTCGGAGAAAGGACCGCCATTAAACGCTGGCGCCGACCGGAAGTCTCCGGTTTCGACAATATTTTGTCCAATAATCTTCACCATCTCTTTAACAATACTGTCCCGAATAAGGCCAAAGGGCATTCCACCATAAATGTACTTTTTGCTTGTAAACATTTCTGCAAACGTGTGGCTAAAAAACCTTGTAAAAACAGTAGAAGGGGCTGCAGCACTGCACTGGCTGCCAATTAGTTTCCGGTCCCAATTCAAGGTGCTGGTGTTGACCTATAAATCCTTACACGGCTCAAGACCTCAGGGCCTTAAGAACTGCCTCTCCCCATACAAACCAGGCCAGACCCTGAGCTTGCCATCTGATGCCCTTCTCTATGTACCTCCTTCCAGAGAGGTTCGGAAGGAGGCAGCAGGAGAGTGGGCCTTATCTGTCCTGGCTCCCCACCTGTGGAATGCTCTTCCCCAGAGAAGCTCACCTGGCGCTATCATTACATGTCTTTAGGCACCAGGCAAAAACAGTCCTCCTTACCCAGGCCTTTAACCATTAAATGATCTATGGCCTGTTAAAGATTGGGGGGGGGGAGAGATTATTATTTCATTATTATGCTGTTTTTTATTATGTTTTTTATTACTGATGATCCGTAAAATGTGTTAATAAAGGGTGGTATATAAGCTGAGTAAATAATAGTAATAAACAATTATGCTTTAGCATGTAAGACTAAAGTTCCTGAGCAAAGTTAATGCGCAGGAAAAACAGGACTTAACCAATGCTTCCATACACCTAGGATACTCACTTATGTCTACACCAGTGGAGTAAGGCCTTTCATGTTCTCCAAGACCTGACTAGTAAATCTCCAACTTAGATGAAGAAGAATTAGCACTGTGGCTGTGTAGCCAAGGCTGCCAGGCAAACTGAAGAGTTCTGCAAAGCTCTACGAACCCCCTGTCCCTTGGAGTGAGGCATGACTTGAACTGGGAGGAGGTTCTCTCCCATAAAACGAAGGCACTTCAAGTCTGATTTGAATGGCCTTGCCAAAGAAGAGAAAACCATCTGAGGATACCTTCCTCCCTTATAGGAAAACAAGGAAGATCTTTTATCCCTAAGGATTACAATATGCACAGTAGCTGGAGGAAGGCAAGATAAAAGTTTAGTTCAAACAATAATAATAATTCTCCTATGGCTACTACAAATGATAGGGTGCCCAGGTAAAAAACAGGAAAAACACTTAAGTATACCAACCTATACTGCTGCAGCACAGTAGCACTGGTAGGGTCAAAGAAATTCCTCCCAACAAGTTTCATATCTAAAATTCTCATCACCCTAAAATAGAAAGCCAAAGTAGTAAATTGCAAAAAATTATATAGAAAAGGCTGTTGTTGTTGTTGTTGGCATCCGTTTGTCGTGGAAGACAATGGAATGCACCTCCAGAGGTGAAGTCAAATCACTGCATTAGCAGCATCTAAGTGACCTCCTGGAACAGAAGCTTGGGCAGTGTGTCTGGAGGTCCTGGGCTGCCCAGACAACAAGACCCGCCTCTCGGCCTTGATGATGGGATCCAAAGGAAAGCAGAGCAAGACGTTTGGCACCAGCTTGGCTGCAGGAGTTGCTGGAAGGAGGCGTACAAGGTGCCATCCAACAATCTTAGGGACTCCGTTCCAGATTCTCCTGAAGATGTCCTGCAAGGCAGTTTAGGATCAGATTTTTCCTTCTCCTAGATGCAGGCTTCCTCAAGCTTGGCCCTCCAGATGATTTTGGCCTACAACTCCCATGATCCCTAGCTAGCAGAACCAATAATCAGGGATGATGGGAAATGTAGTCTCAAAACATCTGGAGGGCCGAGGTTGAGGAAGGCTGTCCTAGATGGGTTACCTTCCCAGATTGACAAGCCTGATCTGCCTGCCACCTCCCTCTACAGTACATGCAGAAACCATCTTCTTAACCATTGAACCTACTATTGGTCTCGTCCACTCTATCCGCCAGAGTCTGTCTTCGCATGCAGGGGAAATCCCTAACTCACTGAGGGTTTGAGACCTATTGGCTACCCTCACTTGGTTTAGCAGTCAGTCGAAGCCACTTCCTGGAATATGGCTGCGGTTACATGCTGACAACTTATAGGAGCCACAGGTGAGAGCAAAGTACAAGGTGGGGACCAAAGGTGGACAAACTACCCCAGACGGAGCATGGGAAATGTAATCTATCATTTAAGACCAGGCTATATTATGCAGGCAGCAGTAGTTAATAGTTATATATGCTCAACTTGATTGGCGTAAGTTACCAGTGCTGCAGGTTGCCTATGCTGGTGGGAGAGATCATTGTGTCTCACTGATCAGATACCACTACTCATGGGAAAACATGGTGACAGACACAACATTTGATAGCGTCCAGACTCCGTCTTGCAAGAGCTGGATGTCCCTCCCTCCCTTGACAAGCTGCTACAGTATTGGTCTCTACAGCCACAGCAGGCCCTGTAAGTCTTCCAACAGTTTGACTTCACCTCTGAAGGTACAATCTTCCATTGTCTCCTGAGACAGATGGATTTCCAATTCATGTATGGATACCAGTCAACTACCATAACAATTACCCGTACATAACATTACCTTTGCATCACATTCAATTCAAGGACTGAAAGAATGATGAGAATTCCTAGCTTAAAAAGCCACTTACCTCCTGAAAACAACGTTGTAAAATGGTATGCACAGATCTGAACTGGGCTCCAGAATTTTGGTCATCTGAATTGTCACACTAACCTCCACACCATCTGTTCTTCTCTGACACTTCAGATTTACATCCTACATAAGAAATAAATATATTGATGAGATCATATATACAGATGAGATCACTAAGTCATGACTTTGTATCTTGTCTGCTAGAAGATCTTCAAAAGCTTTAAAGAAAATATCCAAATGACAGTTTTCAATGCTTCCAAGTTGCTTATTAAAAAGTACTTTCAGCAAAAGATGTATGATGTGGCAATCTTAAGTTACGTCTCAACCACAGCCCTTCTCTTGCTTTGCTCTTCGAAACAGCTCATTTCCATGCTGCTGTAAATGAATGCAAAGTAAAGGCAGACATATTAAACCAACTGCCATTTAAAATTATGTCCCAATGTAACCGTCTTTTGAAGACACACATTACTTTGCTTCATCTTTTGCACTGTCTTCCCAATGTCTGCATGGACTGTGCAGAGGGCACCATGGTATGTTAGTGTCTCTAATGCAATACTTTTACAAAATCCAGAAATAAGGAGCTAAATCAGGTCATTCCCTCTCGTACATTCAGGGACATATCAGAAGTAAATCTGGAGTGTACGTTTTATTATTTTCAGATTCAAAATCCCGAAAAGCCTCCAGAAAAAAAAACTCGCTGCCAACATCTGAGTAGCCAGTGGCAAACTGAAGTTTGCTTTTTTTAAAAAAAAACTGCAGCCGAAAATGTACACAGCCAAATTTCCTTCTACCTAATTTCACTGCCTTCTTTAAAAAATGATCATTTCCCAGCAAAAATAGCCTGTTTGTTATTGCAAAGTTACCTACAAAATTCCCAAAATCTTTGAAAGCCCACTCAGAAAGCATGCAGTGCCTCACATATACCAGTTGCACAAAGTTGCACAGAAAACTGTCTTATAATGAGTCAGACCATTGGTCCCATCTACCTCAGTATCTGGTAGTGACTTGCAGCAGCTCACCAGGGTTTCAGACAGGGCTCTCTCCCAGCCCTACCTGGAGATTCCAGAGATAAATCCCAGGACCTTTTGCATGCAGAACAGCTGCTCTGCCATTGAACTACAAGCCTTTTCCCATTAGACACATGTTACCTGCAAGCCTTTATCTGGCTTATCCAAACACTGCTAAGGTACCAGTACATAACAGGAGTAAAGATTTGATAACAATTATAAAATTGGACATAATACTATTACTGCCAACATATGAATACATTTTGCTACTTCTAAAATTATGATCAGCAAACACTGCACATCTGCCATCTCCAAAGTAATATCTACAATTCATGATACATGACATTTTGCTTTTTTTGCTATTTTTACATTTGCCCCAGCATGTTCTATATGCTACCTCAAATTCACTAAATCTTGGGTGTTCAATGAGGCCTGGTCCTATTACAATGCTCTACAAGTAAAGTTTGACCCAATTGTGGAAGATGCTAAATCCCTTTAAAATGTTGAATCTTCATCCCTGTTATCATGCTACTTTTCAAAGCTACTGGCTTCATCCTGCTGCATGCCAATATGCAAAACCATGTTTTGTTTTAATAAACTTTATTAAACAAGAAAATATATTCAAATACACACAAAACATACAGTACAAACATTCTATAAGAAAAAAGAAAAGAAAGACTCTCCTCCCTGGAAGAGAGGGGAGTGGTTGTGGGCGGGAGACCGAGCCCCGCCCCTGGTAGGGGGCATTAGCCCCCTCCCCTCCTACCTGGCTGGCGCCCACGCCCACCGGAGGTGGCCAACCAGGTGCCTCCGGGGGGCGTGTGTAGCAGCTTAATGCTGTGGTGCCAGCTCCGCCTCCTCCTCATTCCTCGTCGTCCCTCAGCGAGTCATATAGAATAAAATATAGTAAAAGAAAAGAATTTACATATAAAATAAAAAATAGTAAAAGAAAAGAAACTTCCAACTAAACCCACTGTAATATTTTGCATTCAAAATTTTACAAGTTTCTTATTCATATTTTTCTATATCTTAGTTTAAAACTTTTTCTAACACTTCCTTATATCATAAGACTCATTCCATATCTGCCAGGAAACATTTATTATCACAGTATCCTTTGAGATATTCCTTAATTATTATCCATTCCTCATTAACATCTTGTGTTGAGGTTTCTCTCACTGTCCCAGTTCTCCTTGCTAGCTGTAAATACTCTATTAATTTGGCTAGCCATTCAATCTTTGAAGGGATGGTATCACTTTTCCAATTTCTTGCTATTAGAATCCTTGCTGCAGTTGTTAAATACATGAATAATGGTCTAATTTCATTCTTGATTTCTGATGTCATGAGTCCTAATAAAAATGCCTTGGGTCTTTTAGTGAATGGGATTTTAAACATTTTCTTTACCGTATTTTTTGCCCCATAGGACGCAATTTTTCCCCTCCAAAAATGAAGGGGAAATGTGTTTGCGTCCTATGGGGCGAATGCAGGCTTCCGCTGAAGCCTGGAGAGCGAGAGGGGTCGGTGCGCACTGACCCCTCTCACTCTCCAGGCTTCGCGCAGCTCTCTGCAAGGCGCGGGAGCCCGGCGCTGGGCTCCTGCGGCTTGCGGAGAGTTGCCTGCATGCCACGCCCCATTGTTTACCACTCAGGCAGGCAGGGAGAAACGGGTCGCGCGGGCGCGCGCAGTTCAAACCGCCCCCCCCGCCTGGCGCGAGGCTCTCCTTCCCGCCTCCATGTTGTTGCCTGAGGGGAAGACACCGCCGCCACAAGGACGGGAGAAGGAGGAGGCTGAGGCAGCTGCTGTCCCGCACGCGGCGGGCCTGAGGGGAAGGCAGCGGGGGCGGGCGAAGCCTCTGGGGGTGTTGAGTGGAAGGAGGGGACAGAGGAGGAGGCGGCGGCGCCTGGGACTGGCGCTGACAGGTGAGGAGGGAAGGCGAGCGGGAAGGCGGCTGCTGCTGTTGCTGCTGCTGCTGTGGCGCAGCGCGGAGACTGGCCTCCTCCGCAGGCGCTGCCTCCACTTTTCCCTCCCCCGGTTTCTTCTACTTCTC